>NC_029787.2:56537342-56539852 GCF_000816755.2 Arachis ipaensis | reverse complement strand
GTTTTCCAGTATTACCACCGGATACATAAATGCCACAGACACATAATTGGGTGAACCTTTTCAGATTGTGACTCAGCTTTGCTAAAGTCCCCAATTAGAGGTGTCTAGGGTTCTTAATCACACTCTTCTTTTGCTTTTGACCTTGACTTTAACTGCTCAGTCTCAAGTTTTCACTTGACACCTTCACGCCACAAGCACATGGTTAGGGACAGCTTGGTTCAGCCGCTTAGGCCGGGATTTTATTCCTTTAGGCCCTCCTATCCACTGATGCTCAAAGCCTTGGGATCCTTTTTATTTACCCTTACCTTTTGGTTTTAAGAGCTATTGGCTTTTTGCTCTTGCCTTTTGGTTTTAAGAGTTTTTGGCTTTTTCTACTTACTTTTTCTTTTTCTTTCTATTTTTTTTTCACCATTTTTTTTTCTGCAAGCCTTGTATTCACTGCTTTTTCTTGCTTCAAGAATCAATTTTATGATTTTTCAGATTATCAAATAACATGTCTCCTTATCATCATTCTTTCAAGAGCCAACATATTTAACAGTCTTAAACATCAAATTCAAAAGACACAAACATAGATAAACATTTAACAATGAAAAATGAAAAACAGAAAATTTGAGAACAAGGAATGAGTCCACCTTAGTGATGGTGGCGTTTCCTTCTTGAGGAACCAATGATGTCCTTGAGCTCTTCTATGTCTCTTCCTTGTCTTTGTATCTCCTCCCTTATTGCTCTTTGATCTTCTCTAATTTCATGAAAGATGATGGAGTGCTCTTGATGTTCCACCCTTAGTTGCTCCCAATAATTGTGTGGAGGAAAATGTATCCCCTGAGGTATCTCAGGAATCTCTTGATTTGCAGTCAAATGTTCTACCATTGAGCTATAGACCCTTGAGATGAATCTCTCCATCTTCTATGACTTGGAGGTGGAAGCTTTTGTCTTCCCTTTCCTCTTTCTAGAGGTTTCTCTGGCCTTAGGTGCCATCAAAGGTTATGGAAAAACAAAAAAAAAAGCTATGGTTTTACCACACCAAACTTAGAATGTTGCTCGCCCTCGAGCAAAAGAAGAAAGAATAGAAGAAGAAGAAGAAAATATGGAGGAGAGGAGGGAGAGAGATGTGTTTCGGCCAAGAAGGGGAGGAGAGGGTTGTGTTGTGTGAAATTGAAGAAGAATGGAGGGATTTATATAGGGAAGGGAGGGGGGTTTAGTTTCGGCCATATAGGGTGGGTTTGGGTGGGAAATTGATTTTGAATTTTGAAGGTAGGTGGAATTTATGAGGTAGGTTTATGGGGAAGAGTGGATGGATGTGAGTGGTGAAGTAGTGATAGGGAAGAGAGATTGAGGTGATTGGTGAAGAGTTTTGGGGAATAGTGTTTATTGGGAAGAGAGGATGAACATTGAGAAGAGGGAAGAGAGTGAGTGGAGGTAGGTGGGGATCCTGTGGGGTCCACAGATGTTGAGTTGATCCAGTGGGGTCCATAGATCCTGAGGTGTCAAGGATTTGCATCCCTGCACCCATTAGGCATGTGAAATGCCTTTGCATGCAATTCTGGCGTTTAAACGCCGAAATGATGCTTGTTCTGGGCGTTCAGCGCCCAGATGCAGCATATTTCTGGCGTTGAACGCCAGTTCTATGCTTGTTTCTAGCTTTCAGTGCCAGCTTTCCTCACTGTGCATTTTTGGCGTCTGAACGCCAGAATGCTGCTTGTTTATGGCGTTCAACGCCAGATCCATGCTCTGTTCTGGCGTTGAACGCCAGCCAGATGCTCCTTACTGGCGTTTAAACGCCAATAAGATCCTCTTCCAGGGTGTGATTTTTCTTCTGCTGTTTTTTATTCTGTTTTTAATTTTTTGATTTATTTTGTGACTCCACATGATCATGAACCTAATAAAACATGAAATAACAATAAAAATAAATTAAAATTAGATAAATAAAAATTGGGTTACCTCCCAACAAGCGCTTCTTTAATGTCAATAGCTTGACAGTGGGCTCTCATGGAGCCTCACATATGTTCAGAGCATTGTTGAGACTCCCCAACACCAAACTTAGAGTTTGGATATGGGAGTTCAACACCAAACTTAGAGTTTGACTGTGAGGGCTCTGGTTGACTCTGCAGTGAGAGAAACTTACTGTGCCTCTTTTCCATGTTTACAGAAGGGTAACCTTGAGTTTTAAACACAAGGGAGTCCTCATTTAATTGAAGGACTAGTTCACCTCTGTCAACATCAATCACAGCTCTTGCTGTGGCTAGGAAAGGTCTTCCTAGGATGATGGATTCATCCTCTTCCTTTCCAGTATCCAGGACTATGAAATCAGCAGGGATGTAAAGGCATTCAACCTTTACTAACACGTCCTCTACTTGTCCATAAGCCTGATTTCTTGAATTGTCTGCCATCTCTAATGAGATTTTAGTAGCTTGCACCCCAAAGATTCCCAGTTTCTCTATTACAGAGAGGGGCATGAGGTTTATTCCTGAACCAAGGTCACACAGAGCCTTAAAGATCATGGTGCCTAT
>NC_029787.2:56503318-56537142 GCF_000816755.2 Arachis ipaensis | reverse complement strand
AGACTCCCAGTTTCTCCATTACAGAGAGTGACATGAGGTTTATTCCTGACCCAAGGTCACATAGAGCCTTCTCAAAGGTCATGGTGCCTATGGTACAATGTATTAGGAACTTTCCAAGATCCTGTTTCTTCTGAGGCAATCTCAGTTGATCCAATGCATTTAGTTCATTGGTGAACAGGGGAGGTTCATCTCCCCAAGTCTCATTACCAAATAAATTGGCATTCAGCTTCATGATTGCACCAAGGAACTTGGCAACTTGTTCTTCAGTGACATCCTTATTCTCTTCAGAAGAAGAATACTCATCAGAACTCATGAATGACATAAGGAGGTTTAATGGAATCTCTATGGTCTCTAGATGAGCCTCAGAGTCCTTTGGTTCCTCAAAGGGATACTCCTTATTAATCATTGGACGTCCCAGGAGGTCTTCCTCCTTGGGATTCACGTCCTCCCCTTCCTCTCTAGGTTCGGCCGTGTTGACTATGTCAATGGCCTTGCACTCTCCTTTTGGACTTTCTTCTGTATTGCTTGGGAGAGCACTAGGAGGGGTTTCAGTGATTTTCTTACTCAGCTGTCCCACTTGTGCCTCCAAATTTCTAATGGAGGACCTTATTTCATTCATGAAACTCACAGTGGCCTTAGATAGATCAGAGACTAAGTAGCAACCATGTCAATGAGTTCTTGAGCTTCTGCAGGCGTTTTCTTTAGGTGAATGGATTCACCTGTAGAAGTATCCAATGACATCTTAGCTAATTCAGACAGACCATCATAGAATATATCCAGGATGGTCCATTCTGAAAGCATGTTAGAAGGACACTTTTTGGTCAGTTACTTGTATCTCTCCCAAGCTTTATAGAGGGATTCACATTCCTTCTTTCTGAAGGTTTGAACATCCACTCTAAGCTTACTCAGCGTTTGAGGAAAGAACTTGGCTAAGAAAGTCGTGACTAGCTTATCCCAAGAGTTCAGGCTATCTTTGGGTTGAGAGTCCAACCACACTCTAGCTCTGTCTCTTACAGCAAACGGGAAAAGCATGAGCCTGTGACTTCAGGATCTACTCCATTAGTCTTAACAGTATCACAGATCTGCAAGAATTCAGTTAAGAACTGAAAAGGATCTTCAGATGGAAGTCCATGAAACTTGCAGTTTTGTTGCATCAGAGAAACTAATTGAGGTTTCAGCTCAAAATTGTTTGCTCCAATGGTAGGGATGGAGATGCTTCTTCCATGTAAATTGGAATTAGGTACAGTAAAGTCACCAAGCATCCTCCTTGCATTATTATTATTTTCAGCTGCCTTCTCCTCTTTCTTTTCGAAAATTTCTGTAAGGTTGTCTCTGGATTGTTGTAATTTAGCTTCTCTTAGTTTCCTTTTCAGAGTCCTTTCAGGTTCAGGGTCTGCTTCAACAAGAATATTCTTGTCCTTACTCCTGCTCATATAAAAAAGAAGGGAACAGAATATAATAATAGGGATCCTTTTTACTACAGTATAGAGGTTCCCTTGTTGTTAGTAGAAGAAGAAAGGGAATAAGAGTGAAGAAGAATGGATAATCCAAACACAAGGGTGAGGATAGAAGCAATGATTTGAGATGAAGAGAAGTGTTAGTAAATGAATAAATAAATAGAAGGAGATGAGAAGAAGAAGTTTTCGAAAATAAATTTTGAAAAAGAGTTAATGATTTTCGAAAATTAAGATAAAATTAAAATTAAAATTAAAAGTTGAAACAATTAATTAATTAAAAAGAATTTTTGAAAAAGGGGGAGGTATTTTTGAAAATTAGAGAGGGATAGTTAGTTAGGTAGTTTTGAAAGAGATAAGAAATAAACAAAAAGTTAATTAGTTAGTTGAAACAAATTTTGAAAATCAATTTTTAAAAGATAAGAAGTTAGAAAAGATATTTTAAAATCAAATTTTTGAAAAAGATAAAATTTTGAAAAAGATATGATTAAAATTAGTTTTGAAAAAGATTTGAATTTTAAAAATCAAAATTAATGACTTGACTCACAAGTAATCACAAGATATGATTCTAGAACTTAAAGTTTGAATCTTTCTTAACAAGCAAGTAACAAACTTGAAATTTTTGAATCAAAACATTAATTTTTGATGATATTTTCGAAAATTATGAGATAAGATTAAGAAAAATATTTTTGAAAAATATTTTTAAATTTTCGAAAATAAATAAGAAAAATGAAAAAGATATGATTTTTGAAAAAGATTTTGTAAAAGATAAGATTTTTAAATTGAAAATTTGATTTGACTCATAAGAAACAACTAAATTTTAAAAAGTTTTGAAAAAGTCAACTCAAATTTTTGAATTTTATGAGTGAAAAAGGGAAAGATATTTTTTTGATTTTTGAATTTTTAATGATGAAAGAGAAAAACATCAAAAAGACTCAATGCATGAAAATTTTGGATCAAAACATGTGATGCATGCAAGAACACTATGAATGTCAAGATGAACACCAAGAACACTTTGAAGATTATGATGAACATCAAGAACATATTTTTGAAAAATTTTTGATGCAAAGAAAACATGCAAGACACCAAACTTAGAAATTTTTAATATTTAGACACCAAGAATTCAAGAATGCATATGAAAAACACCATACATCACAAAAAAATATAACATGAAGATCAATCAAGAAGGTTTATCAAGAACAACTTGAAGATCATGATGAATGCAATGCATGAATGCAATTTTCGAAAAAATGCAAGATAAGTATGCAATTGACACCAAACTTAAAATTTGACACAGGACTCAAACAAACAACATAAAATATTTTTTTTTGATATTTTTTTTTTTGATTTTATGATTTTTCGAAAATTAATGTGAAAAAGAAAAATAAGGATTCCAAAATTCTTAATATGAATTCCAGGAATCTTGTGCTCTTTAGTCTAAAGCTCCAATTTGATGGTTAGACATGGCTTAATAGCCAGCCAAGCTTTAGTATGCTATTACATGCATTGAAGTGATTAGTTAAATCCTCAGTCCAAAGGAATTTGGACATGGCTTTACAGCTAGCCAGGATTCTACATGCTTCATGAAACTCTATAATTCATTCTTAAAAATTCTGAAGAAAAAAAATATTTTTTTGGGAAAAACAAAAAAGAGGAAAATATTTTTGAAAAATTTTTTTTGAAAACTTTTTGAAAATAAAATAAGAAGAAAATTACCCAATCTGAGCAACAAGATGAACCGTCAGTTGTCCAAACTCGAACAATCCCCGGCAACAGCGCCAAAAACTTGGTATGCGAAATTGTTACTTAGGTTGTAAAATTTGCTGTTCGTTCTCTCCCTTGCAATGGCGCCAACAAACTGGTGCACAATACCATGCTCCAAACATAACTTCACAACTTCGCACAACTAACCAGCAAGTACACTGGGTCGTCCAAGTAATAAAACCTTACGTGAGTAAGGGTCGATCCTACGGAGATTGTTGGTATGAAGCAAGCTATGGTCATCTTGTAAATCTCAGTCAAGCGGATATCAAATGGTTATGGATTTTTCGAGTAATAATAATAAATAAATAGAAAATAAAGATAGAAATACTTATGTAATTTATTGGTGAGAATTTCAGATAAGCGTATAGAGATGCTTTCGTTCTTCTGAACTTCTGCTTTCCTGTTGTCTTCATCCAATCAGTCCTACTCCTTTCTATGGCAAACTTTCTGTAAGGGCATCACCGTTGTTAATGGCTACATCCCATCCTCTTGTGAAAAAGGTCCAAATGCTCTGTCACAGCACAGCTAATCATCTGAGGTTCTCGATCATACTGGAATAGGATTCACCCTCCTTTTGCGTCTGTCAGTACGCCCAGCACTCGCGAGTTTGAAGTTCATCACAGTTATTCAATCCCTGAATCCTACTCGGAATACCACAGACAAGGTTTAGAATTTCCGGACTCTCATGAATTCCGCCATCAATCTAGCTTATACCACGAAGATTCTGATTAAGAGATCCAAGAGATATTCATTCAATCTAAGGTGGAACGGAAGTGGTTGTCAGGCACGCGTTCGTAGGGGAATGATGATGATTGTCACGTTCATCACATTCATATTGAAGTGCGAATGAATATCTTAGAAGCGGAATAAGTTGAATTGAATAGAGAAACAGTAGTACTTTGCATTAATTCGTGAGGAACAGCAAAGCTCCACAGCTTAATCCATGGAGTGTAGAAACTATACCGTTGAAAATACATAAGTGATGAAGGTTCAGGCATGGCCGATAGGCCAGCCCCCAAACGTGATCAATATGATCTAAAGATGAACTAAAAATCATAAGATGTCTAATACAATAGTAAAAAGTCATATTTATACTAAACTAGTTACTAGGGTTTACCGAAGTAAGTAATTGATGCATAAATCCACTTCCGGGGCCCACTTGGTGTGTGCTTGGGCTGAGCTTGAAGTTTACACGTGCAGAGGCTTCTTCTGGAGTTGAACGCCAAGTTGTAACGTGTTTTTGGCGTTCAACTCTGGTTCGTGACATGTTTCTGGCGTTTAACTCCAGACTACAGCATAGAACTTGCGTTCAACGCCCTTTTGCGTCATCTAAACGCGGCCAAAGTATGGACTATTATATATTGCTGGAAAGCCCTGGATGTCTACTTTCCAACGCAATTGGAAGCACGCCATTTTAAGTTCTGTAGCTCCAGAAAATCCACTTTGAGTGCAGGGAGGTCAGAATCCAACAACATCAGCAGTCCTTCTTCAACCTCTGAATCTGATTTTTGCTCAAGTCCCTCAATTTCAGCCAGAAAATACCTGAAATCACAGAAAAACACACAAACTCATAGTAAAGTCCAGAAATGTGAATTTAACATAAAAACTAATGAAAACATCCCTAAAAGTAACTAGATCCTACTAAAAACATACTAAAAATAATGCCAAAAAGCGTATAAATTATCCGCTCATCAATACATTATAAAATATGGATTTATCAGTGGATGATATGTGTTTTGTGGGTTTTTGTATTGGTTAGAGTTGTTGGACGAATGATTGTGGTTGTTTGTGTTGCAGGAGTTATTTTGGTTGGGGTTCCTCTACCAAGGTTGTTGGTTCTGGTTCTCTCCCCATTTCAGGTTAGGATGGTTTCTCCAAGATGAGTTATGAGTGTCTCCATGGAAGTCATTTGAATTTGTTGTTGAAGTTGCTAGTGCATGAGTTTATTCTGAGCTAATATTGTATCAACTCCTTTTAATTCAAATACAC
Source organism: Arachis ipaensis (assembly GCF_000816755.2). Lineage (NCBI taxonomy): Eukaryota > Viridiplantae > Streptophyta > Magnoliopsida > Fabales > Fabaceae > Arachis > Arachis ipaensis. Next base: position 56,531,935 of record NC_029787.2, on the reverse strand, counting down.
CTTTCTTTGGAGCTGCTTGTCTTTAAGAGGAGTAGAAATACTCATTGTTGGCCACCATGTCTATAAGATCATGTGCCTCTTGAGCTGTTTTCATCATCTGCAAGGATCCTCCTAAAGAATAATCCAAAGCTTTCCTTGAAGGTAATGACAAGCCTTCATAGAAATTCTGCAACTCCACCCATTCACTGAACATTCCTTCTGGACACCTTCTGATGAAAGCCTTATACCTCTCCCATGCTTCATACAATGATTCTCCTTCTAGCTGTCTGAAGGTTTGCACATCTGTTTTTAGCTTAATGACTCTCTGGGGTGGATAGAATTTGGCTAGAATTTTGCTAACCAAATCATCCCAATTGGTGATGCTTTCTTTGGGGAAGGTTTCTAACCAATGTGTGGCTTTATCTCTTAGTGAAAATGGGAATAACAAGATTTTGTAGATGTCAGGGTGGACTCCATTGGTTTTAACAGTGTCACAAATTCTCAAAAACACAGAGAGGTGTTGGTTTGGATCTTCATTAGCACTTCCTCCATATTGACAATTATTTTGAACCAGGGTAATCAATTGAGGCTTGAGTTCGAAGTTATTGCCATGGACATTGGGGGTTAGGATACTGCTCCCACAATTCCTTGGGTTGGGGATAGTGTAAAAGGCTAAAACTCTTCTCTGAGGCTGACCATTGTTGTTAGCCACATCCTCAGGTACATTTGGGATGTTACCCTCCATTTCTTGATCCTCTTCTTCTGATTCTTCTTCTCCTATAACTCCCTTTCCTCTTGCTTCTCTTCTCAATCTCAGAAGTGTTCTTTCTGGCTCAGAATCAGAAGAGGTTAGTGCACCTCTTCTACCTCCTGGCATACAACACAAACAAAACCAAAAAACTAAAATAAAATACTCTACTGTTAGAGTGTGGTTAAGGTTAGTTGAAACAAAATCTCAAACAGTTAAAATGCTTAACAAAAACAAAGAAAAGAAAAAAAATGCTTAATCTAGATTATCACCTACTTAATCATTGTCAATCTAAATCAATCCCCGGCAACGGTGCCAAAAACTTGATGAGGGAAAAATGATTCCACACAAACTCACCGGCAAGTGTACCAGTTCGCATCAAGTAGTAATAACTCACAGGAGTGAGGTCGATCTCACAGGGATTGATGGATTGAGCAACTTTAGTTTGGTGATGAATTTAGTTAAGCGAATAGTTGATGATTTGAGTGAAATTTGGTTAACATAAGTGAAATTGCAAGGATATAAAATGCAAGAAGTAAATTGACAGAATCTTAAAGTGCAGAAGGAGTAAATTGCAGAAACTTAGAGTGCAATAAATTAAAAGAGCTTAAACTTAAATTGCAAGAAAAGTAAATTGCTGAATCTAAACTGCTGAGAAATTTAAATTGCATGAATATTAAAGGGATTTGGGTGTTGGAAATCAAAAGAGAACTGGAAAATGTAAAGTGGAGTAAACTAAAGAACTCTCAGATGACAAAATTTAAATTAGGATCTCAAGATCAAAACAGGAAAGTGAAATTGCAGAAGAATTAAAATGGAAACAGAAAAGAAATGAAGATCTTAATTTCTCTCTTAGCAAAACAGAAAAGAAGAAATTGCAGAAGAAAGAAAAATAGAAACTAAACTATGATCATATCTCCAACTCAGAAAGCAATCAAGGGAAAAGTAAAAGAAAACTCCAAGATGAAGAAATTCAGAAGAATTCTTCAATCCAAAGTCAAAAGACCCAAAACAGAAAGTAACAATTGCAGAAAAGAGAAAGCAAAACAGAAAAGAAAATTCAGATCTGATCTCAATCCTAAAATTCTAAAATGTAAACTAAAAGAGAGCTACCCAATGAAATCAAATTCCTATCTATTTATACACTTTCCAATTGTGGCTTCTGGTACTTGAAGTGGGATTTTTGGCTTTATATGAAGTGGATAAAAATGGCTCCTTATTGCTGCTTCCAGGGAAACGTTACGTTCTCTAAGTGAGCACAGCGTTCATTCATCCACGTATACACGTCACTAACGTATGCACGTCCTTTTGCACATTTTGCTCATTGACGCGTACGTGTCATGGACGCGTACACGCCACCATCAGTCTTCAGCTCCAGTATGCGCGCACTCCATTCATGCGAACGCGTGCTCCCATGGTGTTTACTTAGAGAGCGCTACGTAGGCTTAGTGAACGCTGCCCACGCGTGCGCATCCTCCATGCGTGTGCGTGGGTAGCAAATACCAATTCCATGCTTCAGCATCACTCACGCGTTCGCGTGCTTCCTTCCAAATCCACCATTGACGCGTGCGCGTCAAGCACGCGTGCGCGTCAAGTACGCGTGCGCGTCGATTCCAGAATTTTGCCTCCAATTTTAAATCTTGTCCAAAAACGCTGAGTAATCAAATGTAGCGCTTTCTTTAAAAACGAGTGCCAAACACACCCACGCGTACGTGTCATGTACGCCTACGCGTGGCTCTTCGAAAAGTGCTCCTTACGCGTAAGCGTCCCATGCGCGTGCGCATCGCTAACTGAGCGTGGCGTTCTTTGTTTGAACGCAACGTTGCTCTGTACTGACCCTCTTTCTCTTTATTTTCTCACCTGTATTAACCAAACAAGCAATCAAATTCTCACCAAAATCATAAGAATTAGCATCATTCATAATAATTACTTAATTCTTGCATAAATCTCATAATTTGGTCTAAAATAAATGATGTTTGATTGAATTAAAATAAACACAAAATTCCACTCCAACCACTTACTTACTGTGCAAGAAAGTGCATAAAACCTAATAAAAGCAAGTAAAAATGCTATTAAAACTAGCATAAGATGACTTGTCATCACCATACCATACCACCCTCAAACTAATGGCCAGACCGAATTGGCAAACAGGGAACTAAAGAGAATCTTAGAGAAGACAGTTGGGGTCACAAGAAAAGACTGGGCAAGGAAGTTGGATGATGCTCTATAGGCATATAGAACTGCATTTAAAACCCCAATTGGGAAGTCACCCTTTCAGCTAATCTATGGCAAATCCTGCCACCTTCCTGTGGAGCTCGAACACAAAGCTTTCTGGGCCACTAAGCTCCTCAATCTTGACTCTCAAGCAACAGGAGAGAAAAAGGCTATTGCAACTCATTGAGTTGGATGAGTTCAGATTAGAAGCTTATGAGAATACTAAGATATACAAGGAGAGAGCTAAAAGATGGCATGACAAAAAAATTTCAAGAAGAGAGTTTGAGCCAGGGCAACAAGTGCTATTATATAACTCTAGGCTCAAGATTTTTCCTGGGAAACTCAAGTCTAAATGGACTGGCCCTTATTTGGTGACTAAGGTTTTCCCACATGGAAGCCTTGAACTTCTGAATGAAGCTACAAAGGACACATTCACAGCAAATGGGCACAGAGCTAAGCATTACGTGGGAGGGCCTTGGAACAAGTAGGAGAGCATTCATGAACTGGATTAAACAAGAAAGAAGGACGTCAAGCTAATGATGATAAGAAGCGCTTGTTGGGAGGCAACCCAACCAGAGGTAGATCTCTTTTCCTTTACTGTTTCAATAAGGAAGTTAAGTAAATTTATCTGTATTGCAAGGAGTTAAGTTTGGTGTTACACACCAAAGTAATTCAAGGGTAAATGTTGGATGCAAAGTGATGTAACACTATTTCGTGGTACATTTTATGCTGAATTGAGTGGAATTTATCAACTCTTCTCACATTTATTCAATGAAATAGCATGGTTTTGTAAATCTCCCTTAATTTGTGCTTAAGTGTGAAAACATGCTTTTTAGGCCCTTAATTTGCTAGTTTTAATTCACCTTTGATTGTACTAGATGCCTTAATGTGTTTGTTAGTGAATTCATGTTGAAAAGACTATGAATGGGTCAAAGGAGTGAAGATAAAAGCATGCAAAGTGGAGAGATCATGGAAAATCAAGGATTGAGAGTGCATTCATCAACGCGCAGACGTGGAATGACGCGCACGCGTGAATATGAAGTCGCATGGCGATGCGTACGCGTGACATGACGCGTACGCGTGACATGACGCGTACGCGTGACATGACGCGTACGCGTGACATGACGCGTACGCATGGGAAGCAAAAATGCCAAGTAATGCATACGCGTGACCCATTTTGATGATTGGACTTTTGTGCGGTTTAGAATTTCACAAATGAAGTCTTGTTGCAAGTATAGTTTCTAAACCAACAAATAATCCTTTCATACAAAATATTATTTGTCACAAGTAACTGATAAATCCCAATTTTGTGGTTTATCTTGTGCTTATTTTGGGGGATTTTATCACATTTTCTCACATTTATTCAATGAAATAGCATGGTTTTGCAATTCTCCCTTGATTTGTGCTTAAATGTGAAAACATGCTTTTTAGGCCCTAAAATTGGTGATTTTAATTCACTTTAATTCCATTTGATGCCTTGATATGTTTGTTAAGTAATTTCAGGTCCATAAGGCAAGTATTGGATGGAAGAAGTGAGGAGAGAAGCATGCAAAGTGGGAGAACTCATGAAGAAATGAAGGAACCATAAAGTTGTCAAGCCTGACCTCTTCGCACTCAAACGACCATAACTTGAGCTACAGAAGTCCAAATGAAGCGGTTTCAGTTGTGTTGGAAAGCTATCATCCGGGTCTTCGAAATGATATAAAATTTACCATATGTTACTTTGCGTTCAAAGGCGCGCACGCGCCATGTACACGTGCGCGCTGATGCTGCCCGTGGCACCTCAAATGAAATCGCCCCAGCGATTTCTGAAGCATTTTGGGCCCAATCCAACTCATTTCTGATGCTATTGAACCCAAGGATTGGAAGGGGAATGAACCAAGTAGTCATAGTTTAGTTTTTTATCATGTTTTAGGAGTAGAATTCTAGAGAGAGAGGCTCTCTCCTCTCTCTAGATTTAGGATAGAATTTAGGGTAGAGTTATGTTAATCACTCTCAAATTTCTCCTTCAATTCTTGTTTTAATTTCAACTCTCTTTACATTTTAATGTTCTATTGTCTTATTCTTCTTAGTTCTCTTGTCAATTTTACTTTTATGTCTCTTTATGTTTATGAATACTCATGTTGGATCTTGTTTACAATTAATGAATTTAATGTTTGATGTTCTTTTTATTGTTGATTTGAGTTATGTTCTTACTTTCCTTGCAATTTGTAGTTGGTAGAATTTACTATTTCTTGCTCATTTACCATGCTTTCCCTTTGTACCCACCAAGTGTTTGACAAAATGCTTGGTTGGACTTTAGAGTAGATTTTTGAGCATTCTTGGTTTGGAAAGAGTAATTAAGCAATCTTGAGTCATAAAAACCCAACTCATGTTGGTGATCTAGAGTTGTCAGCTAATATTGTTTCCATTGACGCTAATCTTTTGCTAATTTAATTAGTAAGTTGATTAGGACTTTTGGATTGAGATTAGCTAGTCTTGTTAGACTTTCTCTCATGGAAGATAACATATATCTTCTTCCAATGTTGGAGATGACGTAATAAGATAAATTCTTGTTTATTATTGTGGTATGATTGATTAATCTTGTTTGACTTTCTCCCTATTTGCTGGAGTTGACTAAATAAGATGAATTAATCATTGTATGACTAGGATAGGAAGCCTATGATCTCAACCCTTGCCATGAATGTCTCTCTTTATTAATTGCTTTCTTTAATTGTTCTCTTTACCTTTCTTACCATTTAAATTTCTTGCCCTCTTATCAATCAAAACCCCCCTCACCCCTTCATAGCCAATAATTAAACACTTCGTTGTAATTCCTTGTGAGATGACCCGGAGTCTAAATACTTCGGTTAATTTTCATTTGGGGTTTGTTACTTGTGACAAAACTAACGATTTAATTTGATTTGAGGATTGACTATTGGTTTGGACTATACTAACAACGGAATTATTTTGTGGAATTCCGAACCGATATAAATCCTTGTATCAAATTAATGGCGCCGTTGCCAGGGAGTTGCAATGGTGTTATGTTATCTGCTATTGTGAATATTGTGAATATGTTTGCCTTTTGCTTATTTGTTAGTTTTTGCTAGCTTTAGGACTTTGTTGCTTATTTTTGTTAGCTTTTGCTTTTATTCGCTACTATGAATTCTCACCACTTCGGCTATGAGTTTGTCTTAAATTATGTTGTAGGGAATGGGAACTATAATGACAATATGTATCAAGGATGGAACAATCAAAGGTGGGAGGAACCTCAAAGGATTGATCACCCTTCTTGGCAACAACAACCTCCGGATTCTTATGGGTATAACTCTCATCCTAATGCATATCAATCTAATGGATATAGTGACCATTATTGTGATTATCAACAACCACCACCACATGCCTATGAACCACCCCCTCAACATGACTTTGAACCACCTTACTCACAAGCCCCCTACCACCAAACACCTCATTATGACCCTAATCCTTATCCACCATACCAACTACCTTATGAGCCATATAAACCACACATGGAACCACCACCATTCCAACACAACTACTCTCAAGAACCACCTCAATATACACCAACTCCATACCCTTACCAAAATGAACCACCTTCCAACTATAATGCCTTCCCCTTAAACAATGAACCCTCTCTTCTACCACCGCCCTCCGATGAAGCCCCCGTGTTGGAATTGAGAGATCTTGAATCTCATATCTTAAGGCGACAAGAGGAGGATGAAAAGAAGTTTAAAGAGCTTGGAGCCAAGATAGTTATCCTAGTGGAAGCCGTTAGCAATATGGCCTCCTCTTGACTAAGCTTAAGCAACCAAGGCACTCCCATTGACGAATGTGGAGAAGCAATTAAGGAGCCTAATGAGGGAATGAGTTTAGAGCTTCAAGGTGAAGAAGAGGAGTTAAAGCAAGGAGTGCAACAAGAGGAGGAAGTTAAGATAATTGAGCCGGAAGAAGTGGTTGAAGCCTTTGAAGAGGTTGACCAAGAGATGGATTCAATCATTGAAGAATTCCTATGTACAATTGAATCCCCTCCCATTGGGTTTGACATGGAGATCAAAGAAGAAGATGCCCAACCTCCCATGTCCTTGGTGAGCAATGAAGAAGAACTTGAATTGGAAGCAAGCCACTAAGAGGAAGAGGTTGAAGTTGAGGAAAGTTGCAAAGAGGTGGAGGTAATCATGGAAGAGCACAAGGGAGTGGAACTTGCAAGATCATTAGGACCATCCCTTCCTAAGTCTCCATCCAATACAACATTCAAGTAGGTAAAATTCTTATCCCTAAGCTTTAATTTCCCACTTGAATATGGTGTGATTGAAAATGATGGTTAACTTAGAGCTCTTTGTGGAGTTAAGAGTAAGAGAGAGTTGTGTAGTGGTTGGAAACATCACTCTAAGTTCATGATGGTTGCATGCTCGAAGTTGAATAGCAATGATTGGTGTAGAACCAAATTGCATGGGTCTGGGAGAATGTTTGGATGCTTACATAAGAATTTGAATCACTTCTCACCCAATTGGAATTGTGATGATCAACTTGAAGATGGGTGTAGAAACGAGATTTGGGATCCGGGAATATATGAAGACCAATTTTGGAAGCCCTTAGCTTATGTGGAACTTCATCAAAGCTTGGTGCCATTGATCTTGAATTTTGGAGCTTACTTGAAGTCCAAGCATTGGTGGAAGTTTCAAGACGAGTTCAAGCATAAGACACCATGACAAGGAGCTTCCCAAATGTCTAACTTAAGGACTTAAACTAAAAGTGCTAGGTGGGAGACACCCCACCATGGTAAACTCTTTCCACTCTCTTTTAGACTTGGTTAATAAGTGATTGGAGTTGCCATTGTAGGTAGTTCTTCTTATTTTCTATACTTTTATGCATCTTGCTTTTATTGATAGGTTGTTTGTTGCATTCATGCTTTGATTAGTTTAGTTGTTGTTAAAGTAGGTTGCTTGTAGTATAAGTTTTGCTTTTAGTATGTTTGAAAATTTTTCAAAAACCAAAAAGATTTTTGTTAAATTTGAATTTTGGTTGCTTTAGAATGTTTATAGGTTAGGAGAGTGTTAAATTCTGTTTTTATGCTTCTTAAAAATAATAAAAAAAAAGAACGGGCATCCGCGCCCAAGTGCGCAGTGCGCGCGCGCGCCGCTGTGGTTTCACAACTCCTAGTACTAAAACCCGAGAGTTGTGCCCACTTTATGCCTACTTTGTGCCAAGCGATCCGCGCGTAAGCACGCAAGGTGCGCGCGCGCCGATTGTCCCTGTCGCATCTGCGCCCAAGCACGCATGGCGCGCGCGCGCGGATTGTTCCTGCTGCATCCATGCCTAAGCACGCATGGCGTATATGCACGGATTTGCATCCTGTTTTTCCCCTTTCTCCTTTCTCCTTCTTTCTTCTTTTCTTCTTCTTTCTTTCTACTTTTTTTTCTTTTTCTTCTTCTTCCTCTCTTGAAAAATTTATTTTACCACATTACTAACCTTATGCTGAAAAACAATTGTATATCCCAAATTGAATCTTTGGTTAGCTTAAGATAGAATTGTGTGTGCCAGTTAAGTATGGGAAATTATGGGAACAAAAAGTTATTAAGGGAATGTGTCATGATGATACAATGGAAATTTGGATACCTACTCATGTGAAACTATAAGAATTAAAAATCTATGTGCACTGATAAGCTTTATTATTTTTCTTTAAAAAAAAAATTAATAAAATAATAATAATAATAATAATAATAATAATAATAATAATAATAATAATAATAAAATAAAAAAATTTCTTTTCTTCCATCCTCTTTTATTGCATTTGCTTGTTTTCATTCATTGTATTTTAATTTTATTTTTTGTAACTTGTTTTCCCTTCTATTTTCTAAGTTTTTTATTTTAATAATGGTGTTGGATTCTTATATTCAATTGTTGAGAATTTCTTGGTTAATATTGGTGCTTTGTGACTTGTTGCATTAATTGTAATATTTGCTCTACACAACAAGAGTAGTGCTTTAGTTCTTCCTGACTCGTGATCCCTTGTTTTTGTACCTCATCATCATTGAGTTAGGATGGGACCAAATGCTCTCATGCTTATCATTAATCTTGTTTGTGTCAATTATTGATTAAGCTTGATGCATCATGCTCTTCATCCTATGCTTTGACTTTCCTCTTGCATCAAGTATTAATTGATATGCCCTTTGCCTATATTGTTTTCTCACTTACATGCGTAGCTAACATGTGGTGATAACCTTACTCTTATTTGGCATTAGCCCCCGCCTATATTTTATTGCTTTCATATCTTTTTTGTAGGCTTAATTTCCTTTCTTTCTCTTTCCTTTTAGGTTGGCCACCAAGAAGGAAAGGGATAGAAAGCGTCTAAATGGGGCAACAAACAAGTTCACCCATACAACCTTTTGAAGGAGCTCATCAATTGTAGCAACCCATCCACTTTTGCTCTTCCTTGTATGCACCGAGGATGGTGCAAATTTCTAAGTGTGGAGAGGTCGTCCGACCGACCTCCATGGGTAACAACTTCCTTTTTCAACACCAAATTTTTTCAATTTTTGTCTTTGTCAGTTAGTTGTTGCATTGCATGATAGGTTGCATGTTAGTTATAATTTTTATATATTCTATCATTTCTTTTTATGTTAGGACTACTTGGTAAGGGTGATGATTTCTTTTCCAAGAAAAATTGTGTTAGAGCACCCTACCAATTTGAAAAAAAAATTTCTTTTTTGTGGTGAACTTGCTTGAAGAATTTATTTTGGAACATGGTTTTGGAGCTAAGAACACAAGCATGTGAGTTTTGAGCCTAATTGTGTGGTTACATCATATAACCACTTATTTTCATTCTTGTGTGTATGATTCTCTCTCTATGATTGTAATCTTTGATTTGTTTGATTCTTTATGTCTATTATTCTATGTATACATGCATTTATATGATTGAGGCCATCATTTCATTTAGCTCACTTACCCGAATAGCCTACCTTTCATCAACCATTGTTAGCCACTTTTGAGCCTATTTAATCCGCCCCAAAGTAAAGTTCAATAAAAATCAATGCATATGGAATGTGAATTAAAGAGAATGCATGAGTATGTGAAAAAGTGGGAATCATGGGTGGCTAGGTTGTGTATTAGAATTGTATAGGTTGTTACATGTGTTAGGTGAGAGCTTAGGCTAATCAAAGATACAAATTTCAAGCTCACTTGACCATACCTTTACCCTAGCCCCATTACAACCTATGAATAAGTCCTCATGATGAATGTATGCATGCATTGAATAATTGTTGATTGTTAGATGAAAAACAAATCATGGAAAGCATGATTAGAAGAGAATTAAGTGATCGACCCTATACACTTGAGCGATTAGAGCAGATACACTTCCGGTGAGGGTTCGATGCTCAATTCCTTATTCCCGGCTTTCATGAGCTTTTCTTCTTGCAAGCCTATTTGAACTTCATTTTGATATTTGAATTGGTAGAGTTTGTGAGTCATCATATGATCTTAGCCCTACTTGCTCATGTATGTCTTGGGGATTGATTTACTTTTAACCAAGTAGGTAGAATCATTTAGTTGCATTCATTTAGATAGGTGCATATAGTTTATTTGCATTGAATAAATGTTCATACCCCTTTCTTGTCCTTCTTTATTCTTAGCATGAGGACATGCTTGGTTTAAGAGTGGAGAGATTTGATAAACCCCGATTTTGTGGTTTATCTTGTGCTTATTTTGGGAGATTTTATCACATTTTCTCACATTTATTCAATGAAATAGTATGGTTTTGCAATTCTCCCTTGATTTGTACTTAAATATGAAAACATGCTTTTTAGGCCCTAAAATTGGTGATTTTAATTCACTTTAATTCCATTCGATGCCTTGATATATTTGTTGAGTAATTTCAGGTCCATAAGGCAAGTATTGGATGGAAAAAGTGAGGAGAGAAGCATTGATAAACCACTATTTTATGGTTTATCTTGTTCTCAATTGAGTGGTTTTTATCTACTCTTTACCCACTTATTCATACTATTTGCATGGTTTTACATTTGCCTTTCTAATTATGTGCTTTGATTGAAAACATGCTTCTTTGATCATATATTTGCTTATTATTAATCCTCTCTTATCACCATTAGATGCATTGATATGTGTGTTAAGTGATTTCAGAGATTACAGGGTAGGAATGGTTTAGAGGATGGAAAGGAAGCATGCAAAAGTGGAATAAATACAAGAAGTTGGAGAAATTGCTAAGCTGTCCAGCCTGACCTCTTCACACTCAAACAGCTATAACTTTAGCTACAAAGGTCCAAACGACGCGGTTCTAGTTGCGTTGGAAAGCTAACGTCCGGGGCTTCGATTTGATATATAATATGCTATAGTTCTTCTGACTCTAGGCGACGCGACCGCGTTATCCATGCGGCCGCATTGCAGTGACGGAAATCCAGCGTGGCAAAATTCGAAACCAGCGAATTCTGGACTGTTTTTGACCCAGTTTGCGGCCCAGAAAACACAGATTAGAGGCTATAAAGTGGGGGAATACATCCATTCATAGAAGGAGGCTCTCATATTTACAATTTTAGGAGTAGATGTAGTTTTTAGAGAGAGAGGTTCTCTCCTCTCTCTCTTAGGATTAGGATTTAGGATTTCTCTTTGTTTTAGGAGTGACTCTCAATCCCAGGTTCTTTATTTTTATTTATTTTCTCAATTTAATTTATGAACATCTATGCCAGATTTAATTTCTTTTGTTAATGCAATTCGAGGTATTTTCAGATTTAAGATTGCTTTGCTTATATTGATGCTTTTAATTTAATTTAGATATTTTTCTCCCTTTTGGCTTTGGTCAAGTGATTGGTAGTACTTGAGTTATCGAACTCAGCAAGTGATTGAAATTGGCAGATTTTGCTTTAGCTAGGATTGCTCTAACACTAGTCTCTCCACAGGAGTTGACTAGGACTTGAGAATCAAGCTAATCAGTCCACTTAACCTTCCTTTGTTTAATAAAGGCTGACCAAGTGGCATTAAAACCCAATTCACTTCACACTTGATAAGGATAACTAGGATAGGAATTCCAATTCTAATACCTTGCCAAGAGTTTATTTTATAGTTATGTATTTATTTTTATTGCTTGAAAATATACCTGTGCGCATTGCCCAAACTCTAGAACCCCAATTTACAAACTCATAACCGATAATAAGAACATACCTCCCTGCAGTTCCTTGAGAAGACGACCCGAGGTTTGAATACTCGGTTAACAATTTTTAAGGGGTTTGTTACTTGTGACAACCAATACGTTTGTACGAAGGGATTTTTGTCGGTTTAGAGACTATATCTACAACGCGACTGTTTTTATGACATTCTTTACTGGCAAAAATCACAACGTCAAAATGGCACCGTTGCCGGGGAATTGCAAATGTGTGCCTTATTATTGGTTATTGTAAATATTTGCTTTTTACTTACTTATTTGTTTTTATTTTTATTTTTATTTTTTGCTTTTTCGTAAATTAAGAGGTTATTGGTTTTTAAAAAAAATTTTCAAAAAATTTTTTTTTTCTTGGTGTTCATCTTAATCTTCAAGTTGTTCGTCGTGTTCATCTTGACCTTCAAGTTGTTCTTAGTTATTTTCTTCGTTTTGATCTAAAAATTTTTAAGTTTGTTATCATTTTATTATTTTTTCGCTTTCCTTATTAAATTCAAAAATTAAAAATTTAAAAAAATCAAATTTCAAAATTCAAACTTAAAAATTTTCAAAATTCAAATTTAAAAATTTTCAAATTTCAAAATTCAAATTTCAAAAATTTAAAATTCAAAATTTCAAAATTTCAAATTTCAAAATTTAATTTTCAAATTCAAAATTTAAATAACCTTTTAATTTAAATTTATTTTTATTTTCATTTTTTTGCTACTATGAACTCTCACCCCTTTGGCTATGAGTCTGGTTACAATTATGTTGCAGGAAGAAGAAATTACAATGAGAACAGGCATCAAGGTTGGAACAATCAAAGATGGGAGGAGCCACAAGGATTTAACCCTCATGGCAACAACCACCTCCAATGGACTATCAACAACCACCATCATATGCCTATGAACCTCCCCAACACAACTTGGGACCACCATACTCACAAGCCCTTTTTCACCATTCACCTCCATATGACCCTAACCCTCATCCACCATACCAACCACCGTATGAACCAAATGAACCCTCCTATCTACCCCAAACCTCCATGGAGAAAGTACTTGCCGATCTAAACTCTACTATACAAGCTCTCTTTACCCAAATCAGACCACCAAATACCTTCAACAATCAACCCTCAAGCTCTAGTGCACCTCCTTGTCAACCACAGAATAATCTCTCCATCCCATCACCACCATCCATGGAAGAGCACCCACATCCATCAATCCAAGAGCAAGATGATCCCAATTATGCTATTGATATGGAACAGGAAAGAAGGAATCATCTTCGCGAATCCATACTTCATAAAGAGCTAGAGGAGGCCCTACGGGTAAGGGTAAGAGAGACCCTTGAAGATGAAAGAATAGTTGAAAGGAGTTGTCATAGAAAGAAAAACATCGAGGATGAGTACAATTTTATACTTAAACAACTGGACAAAGCAATAATTATTAAAAAGGAAGAAGTGGTTGCGGACTTAAGAGATGTTGTACCTCCATTGGAAAGTCCAGTCACAGAGCCTCCTTCCCCGGTGTTTGATGTTGATGTTGAGAAGAGCGTACAACCTCCAAGGCAGATCATGGATGAAGATTTTGTAGAGGTTGATCAAGAGGTAGAAGATGTCAAAGAAGAGCACAAGGGAGTGGAGCTTGAAATTACCTTGCCAAAGTTGTTGGAAACCCCTCCCCCTAAGTTGCCATCATCCTTCACAACATTCAAGTGGGTAAAATTCATATCCCATAGCTTTCTAATCCCACTCGAATATGGGCTACTGGAGACGGATGGTCAACTTAGAGCTCTTTGTGGCATTAAGAGTAAGAGGAAGATGGCCAGTGGTAAGAATTGTCAAGCAAGGTTCAACATGGATGTGTGCTCAAAGTTTAAATGCAAAGGTTGGTGTAAAGCTCAATTGAATGGGTCTAGGAAGTTGTTTAGCTGCTTATGTGAGAATTCAGACTGCTTGCCACCCAAAGGGAACAATATTGCTCAACCAAAAGACGGGTACAAAGGCAAGGTCTGGGACCCCGGAATTCATCCCAGAAATCAACACTCTTGGGGCCTTGTCACTTGCTTTAACTTGCTTGAAGGCTTTCTGCGCCTAGTTTGGGATCCCGGAGGCCATTGGAATCACAAACATTGGTGGAGATTCCTGGATGAGTTCAAGCATAAGCCACCATAACAGGGAGCTCACCAAATGTCCAACTTAAGGACTCTAACTAAAAGTGCTAGGTGGGAGACAACCCACCATGGTATGATCGTTCCTTTTTCATTTTTTATTTAGTTTTATTTGTTTTCAAGTTTTATTTTATTGAACCTGGAGTTTTGCATCACATTCATATTAACACTGCATTCTGTATTTTCTTTTCAGATTAAAAAAAAAAAAAAGCGAGCACGCGATGCGACCGCATCAGCGACGCGTCCGTGTCGCAGGAGATGGGAGACAATATTAATATGAATAGAGAGTTTCGCAGGAGCAGCGCTGGAGGCGTGCAAATGGCATAAATCACCCCACGTGACCGTGTCATATGGGAATAATGGCATCCCACGCGACCGCGTCACCCACGCAACCGCGTGACCTGAAATCGGCATAAAAAGGGTGCATGGCCGAAAGATGAGCTGGAGTGATGCTGGACTGGCGCTAGACGCACAGACCTTTCCACGCAGACGCGTGACCGACGCGACCGCGTCATATCCTCATAATGGCCACTCACGCGATCGCATGCCCCACGTGATCGCGTCACCCTGGATTTTGGCAATACTATGTTTTGAACAGAGAGTTGTGCGACCGCGAGGCTGCACTCGCGCCACCAGCACAAATCGAGTCACGCGATCGCGTGCCCCACGCATCCACATCGCCCAACCTTATTGCGCACCACGCGACCGCGTCACCCACGCGAATGCGTCACCAACATCGCACAACCTATCCAGATTAGTGCCAATTTTCTTATCTTTTCTTTTCCGAATCCTTATTCTTCTTATCTTTTCTTATTTCTTTCTTCTTCCTTTCTTATTTTCTCTCACTTCTATTCTATTTTATTTAATTTATTTGCATACTTTCATTCATTACATATTTTTATTTTTCTAAAAATTATTATTGGTGTTCAAATGTTCTTATTCAACTATTACATCTTTTCTGGTATTTTCTTGGTGCTTAGTGACTTGTTTCATTCTTATTGAGTAATATTATTTAAATCAATGCCAATCTTTTATATCTATATTACCCTTGCATTGACATGAATTTATATTATCTCTCCTTCCCCATTCTCTTCTCCATTGTTGCAAATTTTCGCACCACTGGCATGCCATGTGCTTCTATTGTTTTCTCACTTGTGTGTTGTAGCCACCATGTAATTGAAACCCTCATTATTTGGCATCAACCAACCCATGTTTTATTTATTTTCCTATCTTTATTTCTGGGTTACTCTTCTTCCCTTTTTCTTTCAGGATGGCCACCCGGAAGGGAACCGGAAGACGTTTACATGGGGAGACAAACAAGTCCATCAGCAAAATCCTTGGAGAAAAGTATCAGTTGGAGAAGACCCGTCCACCTACACATCTCAGCATGCACCGAGGACGGTGCAACTTTTAAGTGTGGGGAGGTCGATACCGATCTCCGTGGGTTAGTACTTTCTTTTCAACACCAATAATCTTAATTTCTTTATTTGTTCATTGTTGCATCTGCATATTTGATTGCATATTTATTTGATTTTGTGCATTTAGTTACTACTTGATTAAAATAATAAATCTCTTTTTAAGATCCTATTTTTGAAAAAATTTCACTAATTTAAATAAAAAAATTTTAAAAAATTTTTATGTGTTAAATTTGTTTGAAGTTGTATTTGAAACATGGTTTTTGAGTCAAAGAACACACAACCTATGAGACTTTGAGCTTATTTACATGGTTACATTATTTAACCATAAATATTTTATTCCTGTGTGTTCCCTTCTCTATGATTGTAATATATATTTTGTTCCAACCTATATGTCCATTATTTAGTGTATTTACATGTTTGCATATGATTGAGGCCATTATTTGATTTTAGCTCACTTATCCCAAATAAGCCTACCCTTTAAATCACCCTTGTCAGCCACCTTGAGCCTTTTAACCCCCTCTTGTTCTGTATTTTACCACATCACTAGCCTTAAAGCAGAAAAACAATTAAATATCCCAATTGAATCTTTGGTTAGCTTAAGATAGTGTGTTAATTAAGTATGGGGAAACTGTGGAAACATGGGTTAATAAAGGAAAAGTATAATGTTTCTAATTTATTTGAATATCAGGAATTTGGGAACCTACACATGAAAAACCAAAATAGAAAAATAATAGAAAATCCATGTGCATTAATAAGTTATGTTTGTTTCTCTACAAAAAAAAAAAAGAAAAAAAAAGAGAAAAAAGATAAAAATCCAAAAATACTCAATAAATAAGTAAATAAGGGGACAAAATTACCCCAATATTAAGTTTAATAAAAGATCAATACACATGTGATAAAAATTAAAGAAAAATTTGGTACATGAGTATGGAAATTATACAAAAGTGAGAATTATGGGTAGCTAGGCATGAATTTAAAAGTATATAGAGTATATGTATATTAGGTGAGAGCTTAGGTTAATTAAAGATTCAATTTATAAAGCTCACTTAGCCATATATATACCCTTACCCTTACCTTAGCCCCATTACAACCTTGAAAAAGACCTCATGATGTTTGCATTGGTATACTAAATATTTGTTGATTAGTTAGATGAAGAACAAGGTTTAGAAAGCATGACTAGAGAAGAGTAGAGTGAATAACCCTATACACTTGAGAGATTAGAGTGATATACACTACCAGTGAGGGTTCAACGCTTGATTCTATGTTCCCTGCTTTCATAAGCTGTCTTCTTACAAGTTTACCTGATTTTTATTTTATGATTTGAATTAGTGAAATCTGATTTATGTTTGTCTTGGAGAACTTATTTATTTTTAACCAAGTAGGTAGAAAAATTTTGCATGTAGTTGCATTCATATAGATAGGATTGCATTTCATACATTCTTACTTTCTTCTTCATTCCTTTATAGCTTCTCTTGAGCTTAGCATGAGGACATGCTAATGTTTAAGTGTGGGGAGGTTGATAAACCACTATTTTATAGTTTATCTTGTTCTCAATTGAGTGGTTTTTATCTACTCTTTACCCACTTATTCATACTATTTGCATGGTTTTACATTTGCCTTCCTAATTATGTGCTTTGATTGAAAACATGCTTCTTTGATCTTATATTTGCTTATTATTAATCCTCTCTTATCACCATTAGATACCTTGATATGTGTGTTAAGTGATTTCAGAGATTACAGGGCAAGAATGGTTTAGAGGATGGAAAGGAAGCATGCAAAAGTGGAAGGAATACAAGAAGTTGGAGAAATTGCTAAGCTATCCAGCCTGACCTCTTTGCACTCAAACGGCTATAACTTTAGCTATAGAGGTCCAAACGATGCTGTTCTAGTTGTGTTGGAAAGCTAACATCCGGAGCTTCGATTTGATATATAATATGCTATAGTTCCCCTGACGCTAGGCGACGCGACCGCGTGATCCATACGGCCGCGTCGCAGTGACGAAAATCCAGCATGGCAAAATTTGAAACCAGCGAATTCTGGACTGTTTTTGACCCAGTTTGCGGCCCAGAAAACACAGATTAGAGGCTATAAAGTGGGGGAATACATCCATTCATAGAAGGAGGCTCTCATATTTACAATTTTAGGAGTAGATGTAGTTTTTAGAGAGAGAGGTTCTCTCCTCTCTCTTAGGATTAGGATTTAGGATTTCTCTTAGTTTTAGGAGTGACTCTCAATCCCAGGTTCTTTATTTTTATTTATTTTCTCAATTTAATTTATGAACATCTATGCCGGATTTAATTTCTTTTGTTAATGCAATTCGAGGTATTTTCATATTTAAGATTGCTTTGCTTATATTGATGCTTTTAATTTAATTTAGATATTTTTCTCCCTTTTGGATTTGGTCAAGTGATTGGTAGTAATTGAGTTATCGAACTCAGCAAGTGATTGAAATTGGCAGATTTTGCTTTAGCTAGAATTGCTCTAACACTAGTCTCTCCACAGGAGTTGACTAGGACTTGAGAATCAAGCTAATCAGTCCACTTAACCTTTCTTTGTTTAATAAAGGCTGACCAAGTGGGATTAAAACCCAATTCTCTTCACACTTGATAAGGATAACTAGGATAGGAATTCCAATTCTAATACCTTGCCAAGACTTTATTTTACAGTTATATATTTATTTTTATTGCTTGAAAATATACCTGTGCGCATTGCCCAAACTCTAGAACCCCAATTTACAAACTCATAACCAATAATAAGAACATACCTCCCTACAGTTCCTTGAGAAGACGACCCGAGGTTTGAATACTCGGTTAATAATTTTTAAGGGGTTTGTTACTTGTGACAACCAAAATATTTGTACGAAGGGATTTTTGTCGGTTTAGAGACTATATCTACAACGCGACTGTTTATATGACATTCTTTACTGGCAAAAATCACAACGTCAAGCATGCAAAGTGGGAGAACTCATGAAGAAATGAAGGAACCGTAAAGTTGTCAAGCCTGCCTCTTCGCACTCAAACGACCATAACCTGAGCTACAGAGGTCCAAATGAGGCGGTACTAGTTGAATTGGAAAGCTAACATCCGGGGCTTTGAAATGATATAAAATTTGCCATATGTTACTTCGCGTTCAGGGGCGCGCACGCGCCATGTACGCGTGCGCGCTGATGCTGCCCATGGCCCACTCAAATGAAATCGCCCCAGCGATTTCTGAAGCATTTTGGGCCCAATCCAACTCATTTCTAATGCTATTGAACCCAAGGATTGGAGGGGGAATGAATCAAGTAGTCATAGTTTTAGTTTTTCATCATGTTTTAGGAGTAGAATTCTAGAGAGAGAGGCTATCTCCTCTCTCTAGATTTAGGTTAGAATTTAGGGTAGAGTTATGTTAATCACTCTCAAATTTCTCTTTCAATTCTTGTTTTGATTTCAACTCTCTTTACATTTTAATGTTCTATTGTCTTATTCTTCTTAGTTCTCTTGTCAATTTTACTTTTATGTCTCTTTATGTTTATGAATACTCATGTTGGATCTTGTTTACAATTAATGAATTTAATGTTTGATGTTCTTTTTATTGTTGATTTGAGTTGTGTTCTTACTTTCCTTGCAATTTGTAGTTGGTAGAATTTACTATTTCTTGCTCATTTACCATGCTTTCGTTTTGTACCCACCAAGTGTTTGACAAAATGCTTGGTTGGGCTTTATAGTAGATTTTTGAGCATTTTTGGCTTGGAAAGAGTAATTAGGCAATCTTGAGTCATAAAAACTCAACTCATGTTGGTGATCTAGAGTTGTTAGCTAATATTGTTTCCATTGATGCTAATCTTTTGCTAATTTAATTAGTAAGTTGATTAGGACTTTTGGATTGAGATTAGATAGTCTTGTTAGACTTTCTCTCATGGAAGATAACCTATATCTTCTTCCAATGTTGGAGATGACGTAATAAGATAAATTCTTGTTTATTATTGTGGTATGATTGATTAATCTTGTTTGACTTTCTCCCTGTTTGTTGGAGTTGACTAAATAAGATAAATTAATCATTGTATGACTAGGATAGGAAGCCTATGATCTCAACCCTTGCCATGAATGTCACTCTTTATTAATTGCTTTCTTTAATTATTCTCTTTACCTTTCTTACCATTTAAATTTCTTTCCCTCTTATCAATCAAAAACCCCCTCACCCCTTCATAGCCAATAATTAAACACTTTATTGTAATTCCTTATGAGACGACCCAGAGTCTAAATACTTCGGTTAATTTTCATTTGGGGTTTGTTACTTGGGACAAAACCAAAGATTTAATTTGATTTGAGGATTGACTATTGGTTTGGACTATACTAACAACGGAATTATTTTGTGAAATTCCGAACCGGTATAAATCCTTGTATCAGAAACAAATCCCTAAATTTATAAACCGAAGTATTGAACCTCGGGTCGTTCTCCCTATGAATCACAATAAATTGTCTGGTTATTGGTTATAAGTTATATTTTGGGGTTTTGAGTTAAGGAACAAGGAATGTAAATTGCAAAAGAAATAAACTAACAACTAAGAAAGCTCTTGGCAAGATATGAGAACTAGAAGTCCTATCCTAGTTATCCTCCTCAATTGTGACCACAAATTGTCCATTGCTACCACTTAGTTATCCTCTAATCATGGAGGAAAGTCAAGTGGATGAATCAACTTGATTCCACAAGTCCTAGCCAACTCCCAAGGGAAAGATTAGCTTTAGTGGTATCCAAATCAATTAGCAACTTCTAATTATCAATCAACAAGGGAATTAGATAACTCAAGCGTCACTAATTACTCTACCAAAGCCAAGAGGAACAAAATCTACACTAAAGCTAAAAGAAGCATTTTATCAAACACATAAGAGGCATAAAAGGAATCATATGAAATCTACAACAAGAATAAAATCTAACAACAATTATTGCAAGAAATTAACAACAACAATCAAAAGAAATACAATTATTATGAATTGCCTCAACTTGAATTGAAAGAAAAGAGAAGGAGCAAGAGTAGATCTACAATAAAGTATAGAAGCAACATAAAGGAAATTACAACAAAAGAATAGAAGAAGATGATTGCAATAACAAGGAATTGAGACGTAAAAGTAGAAGAAAGCATGAATTGAAATCTAGATCTAAGAACTAATCATAATCCTAATTCCTAATCCTAGAGAGAAGTGAGAGCTTCTCTCTCTAACTCTAAACTAATCCTAATGTGTGTGAGTGAATAAAAGAATGAAAAGTTGTTAATTCCCTTCAACCCTTGGTCTCTGATGAGCGGATAATTTATACGCTTTTTGGCATTGTTTTTAGTATGTTTTTAGTAGAATCTAGTTACTTTTAGGGATGTTTTCATTAGTTTTTATGTTAAATTCACATTTCTGGACTTTACTATGAGTTTGTGTGTTTTTTTGTGATTTTAGGTATTTTCTGGCTGAAATTCAGGGACTTGAGCAAAAATCAGATTCAGAGGTTGAAGAAGGACTGCTGATGCTGTTGGATTCTGACCTCCCTGCACTCAAAGTGAATTTTCTGGAGCTACAAAACTCAAAATGGCACGCTTCCAATTGCGTTGGGAAGTAGACATCCAGGGCTTTCCAGCAATTTATAATAGTCCATACTTTGAACGAGTTTAGATGACGTAAAAGGGCGTTGAACGCCAGTTCTATGCTGCTGTCTGGAGTTAAACGCCAGAAACAAGTCACAAACCAGAGTTGAACGCCAGAAATACGTTACAACCTAGCGTTCAACTCCAGAAAGAGCTTCTGCACGTGTAACATTCAAGCTCAGCCCAAGCACACACCAAGTGGGCCCCGGAAGTGGATCTATGCATCAATTACTTACTTCTGTAAACCCTAGTGACTAGTTTAGTATAAATAGAACTTTTTATCATTGTATTTGCAGTCTTGGTTACTCCGGTTCCCCTCTGGGGCCGAGACCAATAAACTCCATTATCACTTATGTATTTTCAACGGTAGAGTTTCTACACTCCATAGATTAAGGTGTGGAGCTCTGCTGTTCCTCAAAGATTAATGCAAAGTACTACTGTTTTTCTATTCAATTTAACTTATTCCGCTTCTAAGATATTCATTTGCACTTCAACCTGAATGTGATGAACGTGACAATCATCATCATTCCCCATGAACGTGTGCCTGACAACCACTTCCATTCTACCTTTGATTGAATGATTATCTCTTGGATCTCTTAATCAGAATCTTCGTGGTGTAAGCTAGATTGATGGCGGCATTCATGAGAATCCGGAAAGTCTAAACCTTGTCTGTGGTATTCCGAGTAGGATTCTGGGATTGAATGACTGTGACGAGCTTCAAACTCGTGAGTGTTGGGCGTAGTGACAGACGCAAAAGGAGGGTGAATCCTCTTCCAGCATGATCGAGAACCTCAGATGATTAGCCGTGCTGTGACAGAGCATTTGGACCATTTTCACAAGAGGAGGGGATGTAACCATTGACAACGGTGATGCCCTTGCATAAAGCCAGCCATGGAAAGGAGTAAGACTGATTAGATGGAGACAGCGGGAAAGCAGAGATTCAGAGGAACGAAAGCATCTCTACACGCTTATCTGAAATTCTCACCAATGAATTACATAAGTATTTCTATCCTTCTTTTATTATTTAATTTTCAAAAACTCCATAATCAATTATTATCCGTCTGACTGAGATTTACAAGATGACCATAGCTTGCTTCATACCAACAATCTCCGTGGGATCGACCCTTACTCACGTAAGGTTTATTACTTGGACGACCCAGTGCACTTGCTGGTTAGTTGTATCGAAGTTGTGACAAATTATGAATTGAGATTAGAGCACCAAGCTTTTGGCGCCATTACCAGAGATCACAATTTCGTGCACCAAATTTTTGGCGCCGTTGCCGGAGATAGTTCGAGTTTGGACAACTGACGGTTCATCTTGTTGCTCAGATTGGGTAACTTTCTTTTCGTTTTCTTTTCAAAAAGTTTTCATAAAATTTTTCAAAAAAAAAAAATCTTTCAAAAACATTTCCCCTTTGTTTTCGAAAAAAAAAATTTAAATAAAAATGTTTTCAAAAGTATATTTTTCTTCAGAATTTTTAAGAATGAATTCTAGAGTTTCATGAAGCATGTTGAAGCATGCTGGCTATAAAACCATGTCTAAATTCTTTTGGACAGAGGTTTTGGCTTAAAATTGAATGAATTACACTCATATTTTTACTAAAGCTTGGCTGGCTATTAAGCCATGCCTGACCCTTTGATTGGAGCTTTAGACTAAAGAGCATAAGATTCCTGGAATTCATATTAAAAATTTTGGAATTCTTATTTTTCGTTTTCAAAATGATTTTCGAAAAAATAAAAAAAAAATACAAAAAAATCATAAAATAAAAAAATCAAAAATATTTTGTGTTTCTTGTTTGAGTCATGTGTCATGTTATAAGTTTGGTGTCAATTGCATATTCATCTTGCATTTTTCGAAAAAATTCATGCATTCATAGTGTTCTTCATGATCTTCAAGTTGTTCTTGGTAAGTCTTCTTGTTTGATCTTGATGCTTTCTTGTTTTGCATCTTTTCTTGTTTTACATGTGCATTTTTGCATCCATAGAGTCTAAACATGAAAGATTTCTAAGTTTGGTGTCTTGCATGTTTTCTTTGCATTAAAAATTATTTTCAAAATTATGTTCTTGATGTTCATCATGACATTCATAGTGTTCTTGGTGTTCATCTTGACATTCATAGCATTCTTGCATGCATTCATTGTTTTGATCCAAAAAGTCTCATGCATGGCATCATTTTCATGTTCTTCTCTCTCATCATTAAAAATTCAAAAATAAAAAAAAATATCTTTCCCTTTTTCTCCCTTAAAATTTCAAAAATTGGATTTGACTTTTTCAAAAATTTTTAAAAATCTAGTTGTTTTTATGAGTCAAATCAAATTTTCAATTTAAAAATCTTATCATTTTCAAAATCTTTTTCAAAAATCAAATCTTTTTCATTTTTCTTAGTTATTTTCGAAAATTATAAAAATATTTTTCAAAAATCTTTTTCTTAATTTTATATCATAATTTTCGAAAATAACATCATCAATTAATGTTTTGATTCAAAAATTTCAAGTTTGTCACTTACTTGTTAAGAAAGATTCAAACTTTGAGTTCTAGAATCATATCTTGTGATTTGTTGTGAATCAAGTCATTAATTGTGATTTTAAAAATCAAATCTTTTCCAAAAATAATTTCAATCATATCTTTTCAAAAATATCTTTCTATCTTATCTTTTTCAAAATCATATCTTTTTCAAAAATTGGATTTTAAAATATCTTTTCTAACTCCTTATCTTCTTTTTTTTTCAAAATTGATTTTCAAAGTTGTTTCAACTAACTAACTAACTTTTTGTTTGTTTCTTATCTTTTTCAAAACTACCTAACTAATCCTCTCTCTCTAATTTTTGAAAATATCTTCCCTCTTTTTCAAAATTTCTTTTTAATCAACTAATTATTTTAATTTTCGAAAAATTACTAACCTTTTTCAAAAACTATTTTCAAAAATCACTAACTCTTTTTCAAAAATAATTTTCGAAAATTCTCCTTATCTCTTATCTCCTTCTGTTTATTCATCTACTAACATCTCTTCCTCACATCACTCACCAAATTCGAACCCCCTCTTCCATCTGTGTTCGAATTCTCTCTTCTTCTTTTCCTCTACTCATACAGGGACCTCTATACTGTGGTATAAAGGATCCCTATTATTATTATTATTATTTTTTCTGTGCCCTCTTCTTTGTCATATGAGCAGGAGCAAGGACAAGAATATTCTTGTTGAAGCATATCCAGAACCTGAAAGGACTCTGAAGAGGAAACTAAGAGAAGCTAAAATACAACAATCCAGAGAGAACCTTTCAGAAATTTTTGAACAGGAAGAGGAGATGGCAGCCGAAAATAATAATAATGCAAGGAGAATGCTTGGTGACTTTACTGCACCTAATTCCAATTTACATGGAAGAAGCATCTCCATTCCTGCCATTGGAGCAAACAACTTTGAGCTGAAACCTCAGCTAGTTTCTCTGATGCAGCAGAACTGCAAGTTTCATGGACTTCCATCTGAAGATCTTTTTCAGTTCTTAACTGAATTCTTGCAGATATGTGATACTGTTAAGACTAATGGAGTAGATCCTGAAGTCTACAGGCTCATGCTTTTCCCTTTTGCTGTAAGAGACAGAGCTAGAGTGTGGTTGGATTCTCAACCCAGAGATAGCCTGAACTCTTGGGACAAGTTGGTCACGGCTTTCTTAGCCAAGTTCTTTCCTCCTCAAAAGCTGAGCAAGCTTAGAGTGGATGTTCAAACCTTCAGACAGAAAGAAGGTGAATCCCTCTATGAAGCTTGGGAGAGATACAAAGGACTGACCAAAAAGTGTCCTTCTGACATGCTTTCAGAATGGACCATCCTGGATATATTCTATGATGATTTATCTGAGCTATCAAAGATGTCATTGGATACTTCTGCAGGTGGATCCATTCACCTAAAGAAAATGCCTGCAGAAGCTCAAGAACTCATTGACATGGTTGCTAATAACCAGTTTATGTACACTTCTTAGAGGAATCCTGTGAATAATGGGACGCCTAAGAAGAAGGGAGTTCTTGAAATTGATACTCTGAATGCCATATTGGCTCAGAATAAAATATTGACTCAGCAAGTCAATATGATTTCTCAGAATCTGAATGGAATTCAAGTTGCATCCAACAGTACTCAAGAGGCATCTTCTGAAGAAGAAGCTTATGATCCTGAGAACCCTGCAATAGCAGAGGTGAATTACTTAGGTGAACCTTATGGAAACACCTATAATCCATCATGGAGAAATCATCCAAATCTCTCATGGAAGGATCAACAAAAGCCTCAACAAGGCTTTAATAATGGTGAAAGATACAGGTCTAGCAATAGCAAGCCTTTTCCATCATCCACTCAGCAACAGACAGAGAACTCTGAACAAAATACCTCTAATTTAGCAAACTTAGTCTCTGATCTGTCCAAGGCCACTGTAAGTTTCATGAATGAAACAAGGTCTTCCATTAGAAATTTGGAGTCACAAGTGGGCCAGCTGAGTAAAAGGATCACTGAAATCCCTCCTAGTACTCTCCCAAGTAATACAGAAGAAAATCCAAAAGGAAAGTGCAAGGCCATTGAATTAATCACCATGGCCGAACTTGTAAGGGGAGGAGAGGACGTAAATCCCAGTGAGGAAGACCTCCTGGGATGTCCAGTGATCAATAAGGAGTTTCCCTCTGAGGAACCAAAGGAATCTGAAGCTCATCTAGAGACCATAGAGATTCCATTAAACCTCCTTATGCCATTCATGAGCTCTGATGAGTATTTCTCTTCTGAAGAGAATGAGGATATTACTGAAGAGCAAGTTACCAAGTACCTTGGTGCAATCATGAAGATGAATGCCAAATTATTTGGCATTGAAACTTGGGAAGATGAACCTCCCTTGTTCACCAATGAACTAAGTGATCTGGATCAACTGACATTGCCTCAGAAGAAACAGGATCCTGGAAAGTTCTTAATACCTTGTGCCATAGGCACCATGATCTTTAAGGCTCTATGTGACCTTGGTTCAGGAATAAACCTCATGCCCCTCTCTGTAATAGAGAAATTGGGAATCTATGGGGTACAAGCTGCTAAAATCTCATTAGAGATGGTAGACAATTCAAGAAAACAGGCTTATGGACAAGTAGAGGACGTGTTAGTAAAGGTTGAAGGCCTTTACATCCCTGCTAATTTCATAGTCCTAGATACTGGGAAGGATGAGGATGAATCCATCATCCTAGGAAGACCTTTCCTAGCCACAGCAAGAGCTGTGATTGATGTGGACAGAGGAGAATTGATCCTTCAAATAAATGAGGACAACCTTGTGTTTACAACTCAAGGATCTCTCTCTGCATCCATGGAGAGGAAGCATAAAAAGCTTCTCTCAAAGCAGAGTCAAACAAAGCCCCCACAGTCAAACTCTAAGTTTAGTGTTGGGAGGCCACAACCAAACTCTAAGTTTGGTGTCAAACCCCCATATCCAAACTCTAAGTTTGGTGTTGGGAGGTCTGAACAAAGCTCTGCACATCTGTGAGGCTCCATGAGAGCCCACTGTCAAGCTATTTACATTAAAGAAGCGCTTGTTGGGAGGCAACCTAATGTTTATTTATCTAATTTTCATTGTTTTTTTTTTCATGTTTTATTAGGTTCATGATCATGTGGAGTCACAAAATAAATCAAAAAATTGAAAACAGAATAAAAAACAGCAGAAGAAAAATCATACCCTGGAGGAAGACCTTTCTGGCGTTTAAACACCAGTAAGAAACATGTTTTGGGCGTTCAACGCCAGAACAGAGCATGGTTCTGGCGCTGAACGCCAGAAATGAGCAGCATCTGGGCGTTTGAACGCCAGAAATGTACCCTGGAGAAGAGCTGGCGCTGAACGCCCAGAACAAGCATGGTTCTGGCGTTCAACGCCAGAAATGGGCAACAAATGGGCGTTCAACGCCCAGAACAAGCACCAATCTGGCGCTGAACGCCCAGAGTTGTGTGCAAGGGCATTTTGCATGCCCAATTTGGTGCAAGGTTGTAAATCCTTGAACACCTTAGGATCTGTGGACCCCACAGGATCACCTCAGGATCTGTGGATCCCACAGGATCCCCACCTACCTCCACTTACTTCTTCTCACCCCTCTTTCACACAATCCCATAAACACTCTTCCCCAAAACCCTTCACCAATCACCTCAATCTCTCTTCCCTATCACCACTTCACCACTCATATCCATCCACTCTTCCCCATAAACCTACCTCATAAACACCACCTACCTTCAAAATTCAAAATCAATTTCCCACCCAAACCTACCCTAAATGGCCGAACCTACCCCCCCTCCCTTCCCTATATATAACCCTCCATTCTTCCTCATTTTCTCACAACACAACCTTCCTTTCTCTTCTTGGCCGAAACACACCTCCCCCCTCCTCTCTATATTTTCTTCTTCTTCTTCATCTATTCTTTCCTTTCTTGCTCGAGGGCGAGCAAAATTCTAAGTTTGGTGTGGTAAAAGCATAAGCTTTTTGTTTTTCCATTACCATTGATGGCACCCAAGACCGGGGAATCCTCTAGAAAAGGGAAAGGGAAGACAAAAGCTTTCACCTCCGAGTCATGGGAGATGGAAAGGTTCATCTTCAAAGCCCATCAAGACTACTTCTATGATGTTGTGGCCAAGAAGAAGGTGATCCCTGAGGTCCCTTTCAAGCTCAAGAAGAATGAGTATCCGAAGATCCGACATGAAATCCAAAGAAGAGGTTGGGAAGTTCTAACAAACCCCATCCAACAAGTCGGCATCCTAATGGTTCAAGAGTTCTATGCCAATGCATGGATCACTAGGAACCATGATCAAAGTAAGAACCCGAATCCAAAGAATTATGTTACAATGGTTCTGATTGGAGCTACGTTTCATTGATAGTTTGGAATTTATAGTATATTCTCTTCTTTTTATCCTATTTGATTTTCAGTTGCTTGGGGACAAGCAACAATTTAAGTTTAGTGTTGTGATGAGCGGATAATTTATACGCTTTTTGGCATTGTTTTTAGTATGTTTTTAGTAGAATCTAGTTACTTTTAGGGATGTTTTCATTAGTTTTTATGTTAAATTCACATTTCTGGACTTTACTATGAGTTTGTGTGTTTTTCTGTGATTTCAGGTATTTTCTGGCTGAAATTGAGGGACTTGAGCAAAAATAAGATTCAGAGGTTGAAGAAGGACTACTGATGTTGTTGGATTCTGACCTCCCTGCGCTCAAAGTGGATTTTCTGGAGTTACAGAACTCAAAATGGCGCTCTTTCAATTGCGTTGGGAAGTAGACATCCAGGGCTTTCCAGAAATGTATAATAGTCCATATTTTGAACGAGTTTAGATGACGTAAAAGGGTATTGAA
>NC_029787.2:56495456-56503267 GCF_000816755.2 Arachis ipaensis | reverse complement strand
GTGGAGCTCTGCTGTTCCTCAAAGATTAATGCAAAGTACTACTGTTTTTCTATTCACTTCAACTTATTCCGCTTCTAAGATATTCATTTGCACTTCAACCTGAATGTGATGAACGTGACAATCATCATCATTCCCCATGAACGCATGCCTGACAACCACTTCCATTCTACCTTTGATTGAATGATTATCTCTTGGATCTCTTAATCAAAATCTTCGTGGTGTAAGCTAGATTGATGGCGGCATTCATGAGAATCCGGAAAGTCTAAACCTTGTCTGTGGTATTCCGAGTAGGATTCTGGGATTGAATGACTGTGACGAGCTTCAAACTCGCGAGTGTTGGGCGTAGTGACAGACGCAAAAGGAGGGTGAATCCTATTCCAGCATGATCGAGAACCTCAGATGATTAGCCGTGCTGTGACAAAGCATTTGGACCATTTTCACAAGAGGAGGGGATGTAACCATTGACAACGGTGATACCCTTGCATAAAGCCAGCCATGGAAAGGAGTAAGACTGATTGGATGGAGACAGCGGGAAAGCAGAGATTCAGAGGAACGAAAGCATCTCTACACGCTTATCTGAAATTCTCACCAATGAATTACATAAGTATTTCTATCCTTCTTTTATTATTTAATTTTCGAAAACTCCATAATCAATTATTATCCGCCTGACTGAGATTTACAAGATGACCATAGCTTGCTTCATACCAACAATCTCCGTGGGATCGACCCTTACTCACGTAAGGTTTATTACTTGGACGACCCAGTGCACTTGCTGGTTAGTTGTATCGAAGTTGTGACAAATTATGAATTGAGATTAGAGCACCAAGCTTTTGGCGCCATTACTAGAGATCACAATTTCGTGCAATAGTCTCTTAAAGCACTTCTGGCGCCAAAGTTGGTTGCAACTGGGCCCCACAGCTTCTCAGAAATCGCTGAGCATGTTTTCTATTTAAAAATCACGTGCAGCCTCCGACGCGTACGTGCACAGCACGCATGCGCGTCTCTTGCATTTTCGCGATCCAGGCGTGCGTGTACAATACGCGTGCGCGTGGATGATGTCTCTCAAATCTTTGGCTTTTCCATGATTTCTCCACTTTGCATGCTTTCCTCTCCATTCCTTTGATCAATTCCCAGCCTTTTCAACCTAAAATCACTTAACAAACAAATCAAGGCATCTAGTGGAATCAAAGGTGTGTTAAAATTTAGCTAATTAAAGACTTAGAAAGCATGTTTTCACACTTAAGCACACTTTAAAGAAGAATCACAAAACCATGCTATTTCATTGAATAAATGTGGGAAAAGGTTGATAAAATGCCTTAGATGAAGTATAAGATAAACCCTAAATATGGGCTTTATCAACCTCTCCACACTTAAACCAAGCATGTCCTCATGCTTAAACCAAGAAGGAACAAAGGGTATGGCATTTATTCAATGAGAACTAATTAAATGCAATCTACCTATGTGCAACTATCTACATGAATGCAATTGCTTGGTTAAAATAAATCAATTCCCAAGAAGCATATATGCACAAGGGCTAAGGACTAGCAAGTCTAATCCACAATTGAAGTGAGTTATTAAATATTTTATGAGCTTGCAAGAAAAGTGATGATTGTGGGTAGAAACATGTAATTGAGCATCGAACCCTCACCGGATGTGTTTGCACTCTATTCGCTCAAGTGTTTAGGGTTGATTCACTCAATTCTCCCCTAATCATGCTTTCTGAGATTTGTTTTTCTTCTAACAATCAACATTTATTTTATGCAAGCATACAAGTATCATGAGGTCTTTTCTTTAGGTTGTAATGGGGCTAGAGTCAAGGTAAGAATGCATATTTGGTCAACTGAGCTTGAAATTTGAATCTTTGATAAGCTTAAACTTCCCACTAACCTATGACATCCTATACAATTTAAATCTAACCTAACTACCCATTTTTCACTTTTTAACATACTCATGCATTTTTTTTTCATTTCACCACACTTATGCATTGATTCTTATTGAGCTTTACGTTGCTTTGGGGCATTTTGTCCCCTTTTTATTTCTTTCTTTTTCTATATTTATTTATTTTTTTCTTTTCTTTTTCTTTTCTTTTTCTCATTTTTCTTTTCTTTCAAGCTATATACAAGATCATCAATGCATAAGGTCTATACATTTAATCACTATATGAGCATGTACCCAATTTCCAATATTTACAACAAAACTACAAAACTACATTTTTATTCAACCAATATCCTAAGATTTCCCACACTTGAATGATACATACACATACTAGCCTAAGCCAATCAAAGATCCAAATTAAAGTTGAGATAACATCCCGTTTAGTACTCAGCAACAATTAATGGTAAACAAGAATAACAATCCAACACTTACAATGAAAAAGAGAAAAATAAATTATAATTAAACTAACTAACTAATCAACTAACTAACTAACTAATTAACTAACTAATTAACTAACTAACATAAATGGTTATCAATGGTGTTTGGGAGTGTTGGATGAGGGGTAGAAGAAGGGAAGAAGAAAGGAGAAGGAAAGAAATGGAAAGAGGAGAAGAAAAGAGATGTGTTGAAGGAAGGGCATCCACGCGTACGCGCACGCGCGGATGGTGGTGCAATGGAGGCGACACGTACGCGTACATGACGCGTCTGCATCGATGGCTTATTTTGAGAGTGGCGCGTACACGCCAGGTGCGCGCACAACGTTTGCACAACTCTCGGGTCAATGTATGGAGGAATGAAATTTTTGCAACACACGCGTACGCGTACATGGCGTGTCCGCGTGGATAGTCAGAAACGCTTGATGCACGCGTACGCGTGCAGTGCGCGTACGCGTGAATGATGCTCTATTTTTCAAAATTTTTCTATGTTTTTGCACCAATCCAAGCATTCTAAACCTCCAAACAACTGCCAAAACACCATAAAATCTTATTTAACATACTAAACTACCAAACAAACTCAACAAATCAATCAAAACATGAAATTAAACTATTTTAACCAATATGCACAAAAAGGAAAAAATGAAAAGAAGTTACCATGGTGGGGTGTCTCCCACCTAGCACTTTTGTTTATTGTCCTTAAGTTGGACTTATGGGGAGCTTCTTATCAAGGAGGCTTGTGCTTGAAGCTATCTTTGAACATCCACCAATGCTTGAATCTCCAATAAGCTCCATTCTTCAAAGTTAATATCTTAAAGCTTTGATGGAGTTCTTCACAAACCATGAGCTCCCAAATTTGATTTTCCTTGTGCGATCCGGGATCCCACACTTTGTTTTGACACCCGTCCTTGAGTTGGTCATCAATATTCCATCCGGGTGGCATGACCTTAGAATTCTTATAGAAGGTTCCAAACAACTTCCTAAACCTATGCAATTTAGTTCCACACCAACCATTTCTCTTGAATTTTGAGCTTGCAACCATCATGAGCTTAGAATGACGTTTCCAACCACTACACAACTCCTTTCTACTCTTAATTCCAAAAAGAGTTCTAAGTTGACCATCATTTTCAATCAAGCCATATTCAAGTGAGATAGTGAAGCTTAGGGACAAGAATTTTACCCACTTGAATGTTGTGTTGGATGGTGACTTGGATAAGGGTGGTCCCAATGATCTTGCAAGCTCCACTCCCTTGTGCTCTTCCTTGACTATCCCCACCTCTTCGCAAGCTTCTTCACTTGCAACCTTTTCCCCTTTATCACTTGGCTTGGTGTTGTCTTCAAGAACTTCGATTTCTTGCTCAATGAGAGGTGATTCAATTTTGGATAGGAATTCATTGATGAATGAATCCATCTCTTGATCAACCTCTTCATATTCTTCAATTTCGATATACACCATGCTAACTTTTTCCTTTTGGTGGCTCTCTTCTAATTCACTCTCTTCTTCATTGCTCACCAAGGGTATGGGAGGTTGTGCACATTCTTCTATAATTTCAACTTTATGTCCAATGGGAAAGGATTCAATTGTAGATAGAAATTCCTCCATGATTGAATCCATCTCTTGATAAACCTCTTTCAATTCTCCCACTATGATATGCCTTGGATGTTGCACACCCTCCTCAACATCAATATCAAGCTTCTTGGAAGAGTGCTCTATGATGCTACATTCCCATGGACTTTCAACATCTTCCAAATCTTCAACCACTTCTTCCTTTTCTTCAATGGTCATAGGCTCCTCCAATTGTTCCAACAAAAAGTGGCATCCCTCATTTTCCCCCAGAATTTTCAATCTCTCCTTCATGTTATGCTCTTCAATTGATTCTTCACATGTGGTTATGGAAGCACCTTGAGTGTTCAAGCATTGGTAGGCTAAAGTATGCACTACCTTAGTCAAGTTAGTCACAAACTCTAGGGTGTTCCTTTGCATATCCGCTTGGCCTTGAAGTAGTAAGGTGAGAGAGTCATCTATTGGGGCTTGGGATGGATAAGAGGGTTCATCATTTTGGAGAGAGGGTTCATAGTAGGAAGGTGGTTCTTCTTGGTAAGGGTATGGAGATGGTGTGCATTGAAGTGGTTCATGGTAGTAATCTTGATATGGTTTTGGTGGTTCTAAAGGTTCATGCTCATAATGGTCATAAGAATATGGTATGGGTGATTGGTCATATGATGGATGTGGATCATAGGAAGATGCTTGGTATGGAAAGGCTTTTGAGAATGGTTGAGGTTCATGTTGAGGATAAGAGTCATAGGTATATAATGGTGGTAGTTGATTTTCACATAAAGTTTCACCATAGCCATTGAATTGACATGCATTAGGATGGTGATTATACCTATACGTATCTGGAGGTTGTTGCCAATAGGAGTGATCAATTCCTTGAGGCTCCTCCCATCTTTGTTGGTTCCATCCACAATGAGTGTCATCATTGAAGTTCACATTTCCTACAACACAATTAGAACCAAAATCATAGCCAAAGTGAGAATTCATAGTGGAAAAACGAAATAAAACTGACAAAATCTAGTAAACAAGCAAAAGATAAACCTATTTACAATATTCACATATAAACAATAACCAATAAAATAACACCATTGCAACTCCCCGGCAACGGCACCATTTTGATGATTGGACTTTTGTGTGGCTTAGAATTTCACAAATGAAGTCTCATTGCAAGTATAGTTTCTAAACCAACAAATAATCCTTTCATACAAAAGATTGTTTGTCACAAGTAACAAACCCCTAAATTTATAAACCGAAGTATTGAACATCGGAACGTTCTCCCTAGGAATCACAATAAAGTGTCTTGTTATTGGTTATGAGTTATATTTTGGGGTTTTGAGTTAAGGAACAAGGAATGTAAATTGCAAAAGAAATAAACTAACAACTAAGAAAGCTCTTGGCAAGATATGAGAACTAGAAGTCCTATCCTAGTTATCCTCCTCAATTGTGACCACAAATTGTCCATTGCTACCACTTAGTTATCCTCTAATTATAGAGGAAAGTCAAGTGGATGAATTAACTTGATTCCACAAGTCCTAGCTAACTCCCAAGGGAAAGACTAGCTTTAGTGGTATCCAAATCAATTAGCAACTTCTAATTATCAATCAACAAGGGAATTAGATAACTCAAGCATCACTAATTACTCTACCAAAGCCAAGAGGAACAAAATCTACACAAAAGCTAAAAGAAGCATTTTATCAAACACATAAGAGGCATAAAAGGAATCATATGAAATCTACAACACGAATAAAATCTAACAACAATTATTGCATGAAATTAACAACAACAATCAAACGAAATACAATTATTTTGAATTGCCTCAACTTGAATTGAAAGAAAAGAGAAGGAGTAAGAGTAGATCTACAACAAAGTATAGAAGCAACATAAAGGAAATTACAACAAAAGAATAGAAGAAGATGATTGCAACAACAAGGAATTGAGACGTAAAAGTAGAGGAAAGCATGAATTGAAATCTAGATCTAAGAACTAATCCTAATCCTAATTCCTAATCCTAGAGAGAAGTGAGAGCTTCTCTCTCTAACTCTAAACTAATCCTAATGTGTGTGAATGAACAAAAGAATGAAAAGTTGTTAATTCCCTTCAACCCTTGGTCTCTTAAAGCACTTCTGGCGCCAAAGTTGGTTGCAACTGGGCCCCACAGCTTCTCAGAAATCGCTGAGCACGTTTTCTATTTAAAAATCATGTGCGGCCTTCGACGCGTACGCGCACAGCACGCATGCGCGTCCCTTGCATTTTTGCGATCCACGCGTGCGCGTACAGTGCGCGTGCGCGTGGATGATGTCTCTTAAATCTTTGGCTTTTCCATGATTTCTCCACTTTGCATGCTTTCCTCTCCATTCCTTTGATCAATTCCCAGCCTTTTCAACCTAAAATCACTTAACAAACAAATCAAGGCATCTAATGGAATCAAAGGTGAGTTAAAATTTAGCTAATTAAAGACTTAGAAAGCATGTTTTCACACTTAAGCACACTTTAAGGAAGAATCACAAAACCATGCTATTTCATTGAATAAATGTGGGGAAAGGTTGATAAAATGCCTTAGATAAAGTATAAGATAAACCCTAAATATGGGCTTTATCAACCTCTCCACACTTAAACCAAGCATGTCCTCATGCTTAAACCAAGAAGGAACAAAGGGTATAGCATTTATTCAATGAGAACTAATTAAATGCAATCTACCTATGTGAAACTATCTACATGAATGCAATTGCTTGGTTAAAATAAATCAATTCCCAAGAAGCATATATGCACAAGGGCTAAGGACTAGCAAGTCTAATCCACAATTGAAGTGAGTTATTAAATATTTTATGAGCTTGCAAGAAAAGTGATGATTGTGGGTAAAAACATGTAATTGAGCATCGAACCCTCACCGGATGTGTTTGCACTCTATTCGCTCAAGTGTTTAGGGTTGATTCACTCAATTCTCCACTAATCATGCTTTCCAAGATTTGTTTTTCTTCTAACAATCAACATTTATTTTATGCAAGCATACAAGTATCATGAGGTCTTTTCTTTAGGTTGTAATGGGGCTAGGGTCAAGGTAAGGATGCATATTTGGTCAACTGAGCTTGAAATTTGAATCTTTGATAAGCTTAAACTTCCCACCTAACCTATGACATCCTATACAATTTAAAGCTAACCTAACTACCCATTTTTCACTTTTTAACATACTCATGCATTTTGTTTCATTTCACCACACTTATGCATTGATTCTTATTGAGCTTTACGTTGCTTTGGGGCATTTTGTCCCCTTTTTATTTCTTTTTTTTTCTATATTTATTTATTTTTTTCTTTTCTTTTTCTTTTGTTTTTCTCATTTTTCTTTTCTTTCAAGCTATATACAAAATCATCAATGCATAAGGTCTATACATTTAATCACTATATGAGCATGTACCCAATTCCCAACATTTACAACAAAACTACAAAACTACATTTTTATTCAACCAATGTCCCAAGATTTCCCACACTTGAATGATACACACACATACTAGCCTAAGCCAATCAAAGATCCAAATTAAGGACTTTTATTGTTTTCCACTTTAAGGCTTGTAATGCGCTAAAATTATGAACAAAGTGGGTTAAGCCTAGGCTCAAATTGGCTAATAATGGAAGATAAAAGGTAAGGCCATTTGGGTAAGTGAGCTAAATGAAATGATGGCCTCAATCATATAAATGCATGAATACA
Source organism: Arachis ipaensis (assembly GCF_000816755.2). Taxonomy (NCBI): domain Eukaryota; kingdom Viridiplantae; phylum Streptophyta; class Magnoliopsida; order Fabales; family Fabaceae; genus Arachis; species Arachis ipaensis. The sequence continues at coordinate 56,495,640 of NC_029787.2, read as the reverse complement.
CAAAATAATGGACATAAAGAATCAAACAAATCAAAGATTACAATCCTAGAAAGAGAATAATGCGCACAAGAAGGAAAAAATAAGTGGTTATAAAATGTAACTATACAATTAGGCTCAAATCTCACTTGCTTGTGTTCTTAGCTCAAAACCATGTTCCACAATATATATATATATATATATATAT
>NC_029787.2:56464749-56490168 GCF_000816755.2 Arachis ipaensis | reverse complement strand
GAATGAAGAGATCATGCTAGAAATGCTTTCTCATGCTGGACCAAATTGGGTTTGGATGGATATGTGACTATAATCCTCTCAACACTTGATTTGGGAAATGTGATGAGCGGATAATTTATACGCCTTTTGGCACTGTTTTTAGTACGTTTTTAGTAGAATCTGGTTACTTTTAGGGATGTTTTCATTAGTTTTTATGTTAAATTCACACTTCTGGTTTTTACTATGAGTTTGTGTATTTTTCTGTGATTTCAGGTATTTTCTGGCTAAAATTGAGGGACTTGAGCAAAAATCAGATTCAGAGGTTGAAGAAGGACTGCTGTTGTTGTTGGATTCTGACCTCCCTGCACTCAAAGTGGATTTTCTGGAGCTACAGAACTCAAAATGGTGCGCTTCCAATTGCGTTGGAAAGTAGACATCCAGGGATTTCCAGAAATATATCATAGTCCATACTTTGGCCTTGTTTAGATGACGTAAAAGGGCGTTGAGCGCCAGTTCTATGCTGCTGTCTGGAGTTAAACGCCAGAAACACTGGTGCACGAATTATGAATCACACTTTTCACAACTCGTACCACTGACCAGCAAGTGCACAGGGTCGTCCAAGTAATACCTTACGTGAGTAAGGGTCGAATCCCACAGAGATTGTTGGTTTGAAGCAATCTATGGTTATCTTGTAAATCTTAGTCAGGAAGTCAATTATGTTTATCATTTGAATTACGAATAACCAAGAGAGCATAAATTAAAGGTTACTTGTTGTGCAGTAATGGAGAATATGTTGGAGTTTTGGAGATGCTTTGTCTTCTGAATCTTTGCTTTCCTCTGTCTTCTGATTCACGCATGCACGTCCTTCTATGGCAAGCTGTGTGTTGGTGGATCACCGTTGTCAATGGCTACCTTCCATCCTTCCAGTGAAAACTACGCTCACGCGCTCTGTCACAGCACGGCTAATCATCGGTTGGTTCTCAATCCGGTTGGAATAGGATTTACGGCTGAGATTTCGTGTAGAGGCCATTTGTGGAGTTGAACGCCAGTTTTTATGCCAGTTTGGGCGTTCAACTCCAGCTTTTGATCCTTTTCTGGCGCTGGACGCCAGAATTGGGCAGAGAACTGGCGTTGAACGCCCATTTACGTCGTCTATCCTTGTTCAAAGTATCGACTATTATATATTGCTGGAAAGCCCTGGATGTCTACTTTCCAACGCAATTGGAAGCATGCCATTTCGAGTTCTGTAGCTCCAGAAAAGCCACGTTGAGTGCAGGGAGGTCAGAATCCAACAGCATCAGCAGTCCTTTTTCAGCCTGAATCAGATTTTTGCTCAGCTCCTTCAATTTCAGCCAGAAAAATACCTGAAATTACAGAAAAACACACAACTCATAGTAAAGTCCAGAAATATGAATTTTTCCTAAAAACTAATAAAAATAGACTAAAAACTAACTAAAACATACTCAAAACTATATGAAATTATCCCCAAAAAGCGTATAAAATATCCGCTCATCACAACACCAAACTTAAACTGTTGCTTGTCCTCAAGCAACTAGACAAATAAAATAGAAGACTAATAGGTTGAGAAGCAATAATATCTCAGAGTTTTTGATTGAAGCTCAGATTCTAATTAGATGAGCGGGACTAATAGCTTTTTGCTTCTAGGGTTCTTGATATGTTCATGTAAAAATCATGCATTGAAGCATAAAATTTGAAATTAAAATGGAAATACGTGTGGAAAAGATGAATTTGGCTCCTCCCTGCATTCCTGGGTTTGAACACCCAAACACTGCCTGTTTTGGGCGTTCAGCGCCCAATTGCTGCTCTCCTGGGCGTTCAACGCCCAGCTGCTGCCATTACTGGCATTCAACGCCCAGTGGGTACCCCTTTCTGGCGTTGAACGCCCAGCTGCTATCATCACTGGCGTTCAGCGCCCAGTGGATGCCCATTTTGGGCGTTGAACGCCCAAAATGCTCTTTTACTGGCGTTTTCTTGCCAGTGAGATCTTTTTCTCTGTTTTGTGTGCCGAGGCCTTCTGTAAATGATTATTTACCTTGTTGTCAATGAACTCTAAATAAACAAATAAAAATAAAAATAGAAATAGGGAAAAATGCTTAGAGGATTGTTGCCCCATGGCTGGGTTGCCTCCCAGCAAGCGCTTCTTTATTGTCTTTAGCTGGACCTTGCTGAGCTTTTAATCTAGCTTCAGCCTTGAGCATTCTTGCTCGATGTTGCCTTCAAGATAATGCTTGATTCTCTGTCCATTGACAATGAACTTCTTATCAGAATCAATATCTCGAAGCTCCACATAACCATATGGTGACACACTTGTAATCACGTATGGTCCCCTCCACCGGGATTTCAGTTTCCCGGGGAATAGCCTGAGTCTAGAGTTAAACAACTGGACCTTCTGTCCTGGTTCAAAGATTCTAGATGACAGCTTTCTGTCATGCCATTTTTTTTATTTTTCTTTATAAAGCTTGGCATTTTCAAAAGCTGTGAATCTGAATTCCTCTAGCTCATTTAGCTGGAGCAATCGTTTTTCTCCTGCAAATTTGGCATCAAAGTTAAGGAATCTGGTTGCCCAGTAGGCCTTATTTTCCAGTTCCACGGGCAGGTGGCATGCCTTACCATATACGAGTTGGTATGGAGAGGACCCTATAGGGGTCTTGAATGCTGTTCTGTAAGCCCACAGAGCATCATCCAAGCTCCGTGCCCAATCCTTTCTATGGGTATTTACTGTCCGTTCCAGGATTCTCTTTAATTCTCTGTTAGAGACTTCAGCTTTTCTGGGCATCATTTAAAACGCGACTAGCATAATAAATGACATGCAGAAGCTTGTCATGCCTCTGTCCCAATACTGCACCAATGGCATGATCACTGGCATCACACATTAGCTCAAATGGTAATGTCCAGTCTAGTGCAGAAATGACTGGTGCTGTGACCAGCTTAGCTTTCAACGTTTCAAACGCCTGCAGGCACTTTGTGTCAAATACAAATGGTGTGTCAGCAGCTAGCAGATTGCTTAGAGGTTTTGCGATTTTTGAAAAATCCTTTATAAACCTCCTATAGAATCCTGCATGCCCCAGAAAGCTTCTGATTGCCTTAACATTGGCAGGTGGTGGTAATTTTTCAATTACCTCTATTTTTGCTTGATCCACCTCTATTCCCTTTGTTTGAGATTTTATGCCCAAGAACAATTCCTTTAGTCACCATGAAGTGACACTTTTCCCAGTTTAAAACTAGGTTGGTTTCTTGGCATCTTTTCAGAACAAGTTTCAGGTGATAAAGACAGGAGCTGAATGAGTCTCCATATACTGAGAAGTCATCCATGAAGACTTCCAGAAATTTTTCCACCATGTCAGAGAAAATAGAGAGCATGCATCTCTGGAAGGTTGCAGGCACATTACATAGCCCAAAGGGCATCCTTCTATAAGCAAACACTCCGGATGGACATGTGAATGCTGTTTTCTCTTGATCCTGGGGATCCACTGCAATCTGGTTATAGCCTGAATAGCCATCCAAAAAGCAGTAATAATCATGACCTGCTAGTCTTTCTAGCATCTGGTCTATGAATGGTAAAGGAAAATGATCCTTTCTGGTGGCTGTATTGAGCCTTCTGTAGTCAATACACATGCACCACCCTGTAACTGTTCTTGTAGGAACCAGTTCATTTTTTTCATTATGAATCACTGTCATGCCTCCTTTTTTTGGGACGACTTGAACAGGGCTCACCCAGGGGCTATCAGAAATGGGATAAATAATCCCAGCCTCTAGTAATTTGGTGACCTCTTTCTGCACCACTTCCTTCACGGCTGGATTTAGCCGCCTCTGTGGTTGAACCACTGGTTTGGCATTATCCTCCAATAGGATTTTGTGCATGCATCTAGCTGGGCTTATGCCGTTAAGGTCACCTATGGACCACCCAAGAGCTGTCTTGTGTGTCCTTAGCACTTGAATAAGTGCTTCCTCTTCCTGTGAACTTAGAGCAGAGCTTATGATCACTGGAAAAGTATCACCTTCTCCTAGAAATGCATATTTCAAGGATGGTGGTAATGGTTCTTCAGTTAAACCAAGCTTTCTGATAGTGGATGCAGGTATTAGGTTGATGCTTGCCCCAAGATCGCATAAAGCTGTCTTGGTGCAATCACCTTCTAATATGCATGGTATCAGAAAACTCCCAGGGTCTTTAAGCTTTTCAGGAAAGCTTTTCATGATGCCTGCACTGCATTCTTCAGTGAGGAGAACTCTTTCTGTTTCTCTCCATTCCTTTTTATGACTCAAGATCTCTTTCATGAACTTGGCATAAGAGGGTATTTGCTCAAGTGCCTCTGCAAATGGAATCTTTATTTCAAGAGTCCTTAGATAATCTGCAAAGCGAGCAAATTGCTTATCCTGCTCCTCTTTCCGGAGTTTTTGAGGATAAGGTATCTTGGCTTTATATTCCTCAACCTTAGTGGTTAAAGAAGCCTTTTTAGAGGGGTTGTTATCAGCACTTGTGTTTGTCTGATCCCTCACTGGCAATTGAGTGCCAGAGTCAGAAGCTGGAGTGAAACTGGATGCCAACTCCTTGTCTGCTTCTGGCGTCTGAACGCTAGAGGGGTTAGAATATGACCCCAGAGTCCTCCTGGATTGTTCATTTCCACTTATGTCCATGATGGATAAAGGGATATAACTTGGATTGATTTACCTTTTTATTTATTTTATTTTATTTATTATTTTTTTTTGAATTTTGAATTTTATGATGAAAGAGAAAAATACAAAAAAAAAAGACACAAGATTTAAAATTTTTAGATCTAATGCTCCTTGTTTTCGAAAATTTTAATTTAAAGTGTTTTAACAAGGGATAAATAACTCTAAACCAAAAAAAAAAAAAGAAAGATTTTTCCTAATCTAAGCAACAAAATAAACCGTTAGTTGTCCAAACACGAACAATCCCCGGCAACGGCGCCAAAAAAAACTTGGGGCACGAATTATGAATCACACTTTTCACAACTCGTACCACTGACCAGCAAGTGCACAGGGTCGTCCAAGTAATACCTTACGTGAGTAAGGGTCGAATCCCACGGAGATTGTTGGTTTGAAGCAATCTATGGTTATCTTGTAAATCTTAGTCAGGAAGTCAATTATGTTTATCAGTTGAATTACGAATAACCAAGAGAGCATAAATTAAAGGTTACTTGTTGTGCAGTAATGGAGAATATGTTGGAGTTTTGGAGATGCTTTGTCTTCTGAATCTTTGCTTTCCTCTGTCTTCTGATTCACGCACGCACGTCCTTCTATGGCAAGCTGTGTGTTGGTGGATCACCGTTGTCAATGGCTACCTTCCATCCTTCCAGTGAAAACTACGCTCACGCGCTATGTCACAGCACGGCTAATCACCGATTGGTTCTCGATCCGGTTGGAATAGAATCCCTTGATTCCTTTGCGTTTGTCACTAACGCCCAGCCTTCAGGAGTTTGAAGCTCATCACAGTCATTCAACTCCAGCTTTTGATCCTTTTCTGGCGCTGGACGCCAGAATTGGGCAGAGAACTGGCGTTGAACGCCAGTTTACGTCATCTATTCTTGTGCAAAGTATCCACTATTATATATTGCTGGAAAGCCCTGGATGTCTAATTTCCAACGCAATTGGAAGCATACCATTTCGAGTTCTGTAGCTCAAGAAAATCCACTTTGAGTGCAGGGAGGTCAGAATCCAACAGCATCAGCAGTCCTTTTTCAGCCTGAATCAGATTTTTGCTCAGCTCCTTCAATTTCAGCCAGAAAAATACCTGAAATTACAGAAAAACACACAACTCAAAGTAAAGTCAAAAAATATGAATTTTTCCTAAAAACTAATAAAAATAGACTAAAAACTAACTAAAACATACTCAAAACTATATGAAATTATCCCCAAAAAGCGTATAAAATATCCGCTCATCAAACACGTCACAAGCCAGAGTTGAACGCCAGAAATACGTTACAAACTGGTGTTCAACTCCAAGATTAACCTCTACACGTGTAACATTCAAGCTCAGCCCAAGCACACACCTAGTGGGCCCCGAAAGTGGATTTATGCATCAATTACTTACTTCTGTAAACCCTAGTAACTAGTTTAGTATAAATAGGACTTTTTACTATTGTATTAGACATCTTTGATCAGTTTTATGCTATCTTAGACTTTCATGGGAGCTGGCCATTCGGCCATGCCTGAACCATTATCACTCATGTATTTTCATACGGTAGAGTTTCTGCAGTACATAGATTAAGGTGTGGAGCTCTGCTGTTCCTCAAAGATTAATGCAAAGTACTACTGTTTTTCTATTCAATTCAACTTATTCCGCTTCTAAGATATTCATTCGCACTTCAACCTGAATGTGATGAACGTGACAATCATCATCATTCCCCCACGAACGCGTGCCTGACAACCACTTCCGTTCCACCTTAGATTGAATGAGTATCTCTTGGATCTCTTAATCAGAATCTTCGTGGTATAAGCTAGATTGGTGGCGGCATTCATGAGAGTCCGGAAAGTCTAAACCTTGTCTGTGGTATTCTGAGTAGGACTCTGGGATTGAATGACTGTGACAAACTTCAAACTTGCGAGTGCTGGGCGTAGTGACAGACGCAAAAAGAGGGTGAATCCTATTCCAGTATGATCGAGAACCTCAGATGATTAGCCGTGCTGTGACAGAGCATTTGGACCATTTTTGCTTGCGGTGCACCATTCATGAAAAATAAAAATATAACACTATAAGATGAGAAAACAAAAGCAAGGAAGCATACATTGTTGGAATGAGGTACTAATCACTAGAATTGAGTGAGTGAATTAGTGTGACATTAAGAAATATTAGGTATGTGAATTCTAAATTGCGCGGTTTAGAACACACATTAGCATAAAAAGCAATGTCACAAAAGAAGCATGCACTTCACTTATTCTAGTGTGCTTGAGATGCTTTAAGTAAGCTTGTAAGGTAAAACAAGCATTAAAGAAGCATGAGAGCATTCAAGCTAAAAACATATGGATGCATATGATCATGGAACACGATTCATTAAGATAAAAGCACAACATCATCCATCAAGAAGTTGTTTAATCAAAGAATAAGGTTCAAATCACATGGTGGCCAAATCATGCAATTCAAAAGGATTTAAAAGCTTGAAGGCAATGTCATGTACTTGGTATACACAAAAGTGAAGCATGAAAAACACAAAACCAAGAAGCAAAATATAACCTCAAAAATAGAATCCAACAAATATTATAGACATAATGATGTTGAGATAACATCCCGTTTAGTACTCAGCAACAATTAATGGTAAACAAGAATAACAATCCAACACTTACAATGAAAAAGAGAAAAATAAATGAAAATTAAACTAACTAACTAATCAACTAACTAACTAACTAATTAACTAACTAATTAACTAACTAACATAAATTGTTATCAATGGTGTTTGGGAGTGTTGGATGAGGGGTAGAAGAAGGGAAGAAGAAAGGAGAAGGAAAGAAATGGAAAGAGGAGAAGAAAAGAGATGTGTTGAAGGAAGGGCATCCACGCGTACGCGCGCGCGGGGATGGTGGTGCAATGGAGGCGACGCGTACGCGTACATGGCGCGTCCGCATCGATGGCTTATTTTGAGAGTGGCGCGTACGTGCCAGGTGCGCGTACGCGCGAGTTGATTTGTGCCTCGGGCACAGTGCGCGCACAACGTTTGCACAACTCTCGGGCCAATGTATGGAGGAATGAAATTTTTGCAACCCACGCGTACGCGTACATGGCACGTCCACGTGGATAGTCGAAAATGCTTGATGCATGCGTACGCGTGCAGTGCGCGTACGCGTGAATGATGCTCTATTTTTCAAAATTTTTCTATGTTTTTGCACCAATCCAAGCATTCTAAACCTCCAAACAACTGCCAAAACACCATAAAACCTTATGTAACATACTAAACTACCAAACAAACTCAACAAATCAATCAAAACATGAAATTAAACTATTTTAACCAATATGCACAAAAAGGAAAAAATGAAAAGAAGTTACCATGGTGGGGTGTCTCCCACCTAGCACTTTTGTTTATTGTCCTTAAGTTGGACTTATGGGGAGCTTCTTATCAATGAGGCTTGTGCTTGAAGCTATCTTTGAACATCCACCAATGCTTGAATCTCCAATAAGCTCCATTCTTCAAAGTTAATATCTTCAAGCTTTGATGGAGTTCTTCACAAACCATGAGCTCCCAAATTTGATTTTCCTTGTGCGATCCGGGATCCCACACTTTGTTTTGACACCCGTCCTTGAGTTGGTCATCAATATTCCATCCGGGTAGCACGACCTTATAATTCTTATAGACGGTTCCAAACAACTTCCTAAACCTATGCAATTTAGTTCCACACCAACCATTTCTCTTGAATTTTGAGCTTGCAACCATCATGAGCTTAGAATGACGTTTCCAACCACTACACAACTCCTTTCTACTCTTAATTCCACAAAGAGTTCTAAGTTGACCATCATTTTCAATCAAGCCATATTCAAGTGAGATAGTGAAGCTTAGGGACAAGAATTTTACCCACTTGAATGTTGTGTTGGATGGTGACTTGGATAGACCTATACGTATCTGGAGGTTGTTGCCAATAGGAGTGATCAATTCCTTGAGGCTCCTCCCATCTTTGTTGGTTCCATCCACAATGAGTGTCATCATTGAAGTTCACATTTCCTACAACACAATTAGAACCAAAATCATAGCCAAAGTGAGAATTCATAGTGGAAAAACGAAATAAAACTGACAAAATCTAGTAAACAAGCAAAAGATAAACCTATTTACAATATTCACATATAAACAATAACCAATAACATAACACCATTGCAACTCCCCGGCAACGGCACCATTTTGATGATTGGACTTTTGTGTGGCTTAGAATTTCACAAATGAAGTCTCGTTGCAAGTATAGTTTCTAAACCAACAAATAATCCTTTCATACAAAAGATTGTTTGTCACAAGTAACAAACCCCTAAATTTATAAACCGAAGTATTGAACATCGGAACATTCTCCCTAGGAATCACAATAAAGTGTCTTGTTATTGGTTATGAGTTATATTTTGGGGTTTTGAGTTAAGGAACAAGGAATGTAAATTGTAAAAGAAATAAACTAACAACTAAGAAAGCTCTTGGCAAGATATGAGAACTAGAAGTCCTATCCTAGTTATCCTCCTCAATTGTGACCACAAATTGTCCATTGCTACCACTTAGTTATCCTCTAATTATAGAGGAAAGTCAAGTGGATGAATCAACTTGATTCCACAAGTCCTAGCCAACTTCCAAGGGAAAGACTAGCTTTAGTGGTATCCAAATCAATTAGCAACTTCTAATTATCAATCAACAAGGGAATTAGATAACTCAAGCATCACTAATTACTCTACCAAAGGCAAGAGGAACAAAATCTACACAGAATTGAGATGTAAAAGTAGAAGAAAGCATGAATTGAAATCTAGATCTAAGAACTAATCCTAATCCTAATTCCTAATCCTAGAGAGAAGTGAGAGCTTCTCTCTCTAACTCTAAACTAATCCTAATGTGTGTGAATGAACAAAAGAATGAAAAGTTGTTAATTCCCTTCAACCCTTGGTCTCTTAAAGCACTTCTGGCGCCAAAGTTGGTTACAACTGGGCCCCACAGCTTCTCAGAAATCGCTGAGCACGTTTTCTATTTAAAAATCACGTGCGGCCACCGACGCGTACGTGCACAGCACGCGTGCGCGTCCCTTGCATTTTCGCGATCCATGCGTGCGCGTACAGTGCGCGTACACGTGGATGATGTTTCTCAAATCTTTGGCTTTTGCATGATTTCTCCACTTTGCATGCTTTCCTCTCCATTCCTTTGATCCATTTCCAGCCTTTTCAACCTGAAATCACTTAACAAACAAATCAAGGCATCTAGTGGAATCAAAGTTGAGTTAAAATTTAGCTAATTAAAGACTTAGAAAGCATGTTTTCACACTTAAGCACACTTTAAGGAAGAATCACAAAACTATGCTATTTTATTGAATAAATGTGGAAAATGGTTGATAAAATGCCTTAGATGAAGCATAAGATAAACCCTAAATATGGGGTTTATCACGTACGCGTCGCAGCTTGAACGTGACCTCATTAAAGTGAAAATGCTGGGGGCGATTTCTGAGCTCTCCAGGCCTAAATCCAACTCATTTTCTGAGCCTATTACATGTATAATTTTAGAGGAGTCAAGAGGGGAGCACAAAGTGGAGTTTTCATGATGCTTTAGTTAGTTTCTAGAGAGAGAAGCTCTCTCTTCTCTCTAGAATTAGGTTAGATGTAGATTAGGATTTCTTAGATCTAGGTTTAATTCATGCTTTGATTTACTTATTCAGAAGTTCTATCCTTGTTGGGTTTCCCAAGATTAATAATAATAGGTTGTTGTTTCTACTTGGTTAACCCTTACCGAATAAAGGAAAGTCAAGTAGTTGAGCCAACTTCTATTCACAAGTCCTAATCCTCTCCCTTGGGAAGGATTAGCGTTAGTGGCTAGAGAGCCAGGCCATAACTTCCAATTACAATTTAACTCTTGAGTCTTTCAACTCAAGGGTCTCCAAATATTAATCAACTCCAAAGCCAAGTTGGGAACCTACTCCATTGACATGGATGCCAATTTCGCATACATGTAAAGGGAGTAGAAAGAAGACATGATAATTGGACTCAATTGAAAATAATAAAAAAATAATGAAATTAAATAGAAAAGTATCTTTGCATTAATTAATTCCAAAATCGAAGGTATCCATATAACTCTAAACAAAGTAAATGGGGAAAAAAGAGTAAAGGAATAGGAAACAAACTAGAATGATAAAGACTTCAACGGAGGTAATAACTCTTCTCAATATCCAACTCAAAAGCATAAAACTAGGAATCCAAAAACCTAAAATTGTGTGAATAATAAGAAGTGTCCCCTCATTCCTCCACTCTGCCGCCTCTAATCTGTGTTTTCTGAGCCGAGAACTGGGTCAAAAATAGCCCAGAAATCGCTATGGGAAATTATATATCATTTTGAATCCCCCGATGTTAGCTTTCCAATGCAACTGGAACTACCTCATTTGGACCTCTGTAGCTCAAGTTATGATCGATTAAGTGCAAAGAGGTCAGGGCTGACAGGTTTGCAATTCCTTCAATTTCTTGTATTCCTTCCACTTTTGCATGCTTCCTTTCCATCCTCTAAGCCATTCCTATCCTATAAACCCTGAAATCGCTTAACACACATATCAAGGTATCGAATGGTAATAAGAGAGGATTAATAATTAGCAATTCTAAGGCTAAAGAAGCATGTTTTCAATCATAGCACAAAATTAGGAAGAAAAATGTAAAACATGCGAATTATATGAATAAGTGTGAGTTTAGTGGGTAAAATCCACTCAATTAAGTACAAAATATACCACAAAATAGTAGTGTATCACTCTTCTCCGCCACCTGAGGGATCTCTCAAGTTCAAACACATACAAAGCATGCAAGTAAAACACAATGAAGGAAACTGTTCCGAGGGTTACCTGAAATTGGAGGTTGATCTCGGATGAGATCTTCTGTACTAGTCAGTGCTGACGTGTCCAGCTGGTGAGTGGCGGCCGGAGCTATCGTGTCCGACTTGTTGGACTGCCTACACTGCTGATCCTTCGTCATCGGAGGGTGGGGGGTACCTATAAGGGACTCCGATGCTTAAGTTAGCAAGGGTATTAAGCAGGTTTTTAGTAGAATCAGAGTATGAGTTATACCTGGGTGCTTCAAGGGAACCGCCTTTATCTCTATAGGCTTGGACTACCTTTGGATTTGGGTTGTGTTCCTCTATTTAGGCCTTTTACTGCGCTTTCCTGTTGGTTTGGACGAGCTATTTAAAAAGAGGTCGGATAGTCGGACCAGAGGAGGTCGGTCACTTTATTACTGAACATCCCGGATCAAATAGCTCGTCCCAGGGTGTGAACAGTACCCCTGCTTGAGCTCGGTCTTCTTTTTTGAGGCCGGGTCCTTGACTTCGATCCTTCTCTAGTGAAGCCGAGCTCGAGCATTTTGTCGATTTCTTTCCTTGTAGAAATTTTGAATGTGGAACGTTTTCCTTTGAAAGCGCGCGCTTTTATATCAGCGCTCTTGTTCTTGGGAACGCGCGAGGGTTTAATACCTTCATTAATTGGTTTTAATTGCCCCGTTTCCCTTGGCTTCTTATTTTGAATTTTGCGATCAAAAATGGTTTCTCTTCTTCATTTTTCTTTGTAACTTCTCCCTTTACTCTCTCGCTTTCTGTTTTCTCCTACATTTTGTCTTTCTTGCGTTGCGGCATCATTCGGCGATTTTCTGGGGATTCTGTCTTTCCGTCTTCACTTTCCTTCGAAGCTTCTTCCTTCATTCAGGTTGGCTTTTCTTTCTTTGTGCTTCTTTTATTGTTTTTTCCTTCGGTTCTTTAAGCATGTTCGGAAAGCTTGAATCTTTTTACCTTGTCATGCTCGCTTGTCGCTGTGCTGCATGTTTTTCTGGTTTTTTATAAACCTGTTTTACTTTGCCCAGAAGGTTGATCCTTTTGATGACTTTTGTTCTGTTGATGATTTTATGATCCTTTGTAGAAAGTAACAATTTTTCTAGTGGCTTGTTTATTTTCTTGAAAAGATTGTTCCTTCTGTCATGCTGATAGCTTTTGCTGATGAACTTCATGGAAAGATAACAGTTATTTCTTCGTGCTGTTTTGCTTATTATGGGGAATTTCATTTTTCTGAAAAAGGTGACTTCTTTGATGACTTCTTCTTGATATGTTTTGTTATTTTTCTTGTTGATAAGCTGAGACTACGAATTTGGAAGGTATCTATTTCGTTTTTGTTTGATTTGTAGCTTTCTGGGATGCTGCTTTTTTGAGAAAGGGTTTTTCTCTGCAAGCTTTAGTTTTGTAGGTTTTCCTGAATCCTTGTTCCCTGAATGCCTCCAAAGGATGCCCCTGGGCCTTCTGTGTGGGTCTTGGAGCTTTCCTTTTGTTGTTTGTGCCGAGTCTACAATCTGCTGCTTTATTTTTGCTGCCCGAGTTATCTGTCTGATCTTGAGTAATCGTAGAAATTTGTCTTTTCTTTGGTTGTAGGACTAGTTGGCCATGTCTTCTCGCAAAAATATTGTAGAGATGTCATCTAAAGTTCCTGAGGGGATGTCCGATTGGTTGGACTCCCTTGTCTTAATGTGTGTTTCTGTGGTGGAAGCTGAGTTTTGTGTAGAGCTGAGAAAACATCATAGGGTTTGTGGTAGCGGTGCCCAAGAGAGGGATTATGAGCTTGTAGTGCCTGATTCTGATGAGAGAGTTTGTTTTCCAACCTCGGTCGAGGAGGAGCGTCCCTTCTTTTATGCCTATGAATATTTCTTCAGCCAGTTGGACATTACCTTTCCTTTTTCTGCTTTTGAGACCGATCTGTTGTGGTCGTGTAACGTTGCCCCGTCCCAGCTTCATCCGAATTCCTGGGGTTTTTACAAGATCTTTCAGCTGCTTTGTCAAGAGTTGGGTGTCGTACCTTCTCAAGCTCTTTTCCTCTATCTTTTTGTTTTGGCCAAGCCCGGGACTTCTTCCAAAAAGAAAGCTTCTTAGGTTTCTTTTAGATCTGCCTAGGGACATAAAGTTTTTGTCATGTATGATGAGTCCTTTAAAGATTTTAAGAAGTATTTCTTTAAAGTTCGGGCTATTGAGGGGGCCCGCCCCTTTTTCCTTGATGAGAATGATGAGCCTGCTTTTCCTCTAGAATGGCAACAGAATGTGACAGTGTCTCGTTCTACTTGGGAGATGCTTGATGAAGTTGAGCGGGCTTTTGTATTTGTTCTTGAAGATATATGGAGGGAACCTCCCCACCTTGATACCAAAAAGTTTTTGGGGGACCCGTCCCTGGTCCGAATTGTGTTGGGTACTATCTGGCTTGTTTTTATCCTTGTTTTTAGCTTTGCTTCCTCTTTTGTGATTGTAACCCATTACTGTGGTTGGTTCTGTTTTTCAGAGATGTCTAAAAATAATGAGTCCATGAAGGCCTTCAAGAAGGCAAGGAAGGCTGCTGCTGCTAAAAATATGTCGGCCAAGGTGGCAAGAGAGGGATCTTCTCAAGTTTTGGTGAAGCCGCCTGTGCCAAGTTCCCCTGGGCCGAGGAAAGTGATCCCTACTCCTCGGGTTTGTCTGGATGACCCTCCACAGACTTCTGTTGCTACTTTTGGCGCTCCTTCCAACAAAAAACAAAAAACAATTGAGCCTTTCAACCTTGATGCTCCTGACTTTGATGCGGTGGAGTTTGTCGACAAGCAGATCGGTCCTTATAGTGCCCTCCCTATGGATGATGTATCACTCCTTCGCCATTTAGATTTTATAACTCGGAGTAGCATTAAGATGGCGCACATAGGAGCTACCTTGTATCGAACTGCCCAAAATCTTCCTCTTCATGCCACCAAAGCCTTCATGGAGGAGGCTAAACAGGAGTTCGATCGGATGAAGGGCTTGAAAGAGGAGCTCGAAGTGAAAGTGACCAAACTGGAGAAGGAGCTGGAGAGCAAGAAGGCTAGCTCCCTTGCCTTGGAGGCTTCTGTAAGGTTGGCCGAGGACACGACATTGAGGCATAAAGACAGCTACGTCACATCTTATCAGGAGGTGATGCGTCTTATGGAGGAGTTAGAGTCGGCCTGGGTTGACTATTCTGAGCTCCAGGGTCATCTTGTAGGCAGCGTGCATGCTGCTTATGAGAATCTGAAGGAACAGGTTCGGGTTCTGGCCCTGGAGATCGACCTTATTCTCTTCAGCCTGGACAATGTTGTGAGGGATGGTAAGATTGTCCCTGACGACCCGAATGATGATGATGTCGAACCTCCCCCTGCGCCTGCTACCATAGTGTCGACTTCTATAGTTCCTCTAGCTGGGGTCGTTCATCCAAAAGTAGATCCTGATTGCCAAATTTTGAATAGGGATGATGGAACAGTGGATACAGTGCCTCTCCAGGCTCGCCCTCCTTTACCCCGTGCTGATGCTGCCGAGAAGGCTTTGGATCTTAGCTGAATTTTCTGTCTGTTTGTGTATATTGCCCGGCTTGTGGGCTTTTAAACTCTTTATTGATGTTTTGCTGACTGTTGACACTTTTTAGTTGCTTGTTTAGCAACCTTATTTTGAAAAACGAAAAATAGCTTCCAAGTTCTTGGGGCTAATTTGGGTAGCCTCTTTGAACTTGTTTTTATCATGCCTGTTTGCACTTGCACCTTTCTAGGTTTTGAGAATGTTGGAGCCTCGCTTTTTCGACCTCTTTGGATTATTTTTGAGGCAACAAGAAACTAAAAATTTTTTCTAGTAATCCTGTTTTGTTTGGACCTTTTGTGAGGTCTCTGCCAGGTATTACTTTTGTAGCTTTTGCACTTTATGTGGGCCGACTTCGTCATGTCGGGTCAAGTTATTTTGCAATCCTCTTTCTTGGACCTTGTGTAGGTCTCTTTCAGGGATTACTCCTATAACTTTTACGTTTTGGGCCGACTTCATCCTGTCGGGCTCTTCTAAATTATTTTTGTAATCCTCTTTTTTGGACCTTTTTCAGGTTTCTTTCAGGGATTACTTTTATAACTTGTGTGTTTCGGGCCGTCTTCGTCATGTCGGGCCCTTCTAAGTTATTTTTGTAATCCACTTTCTTGGACCTTTTTCAGGTCTCTTTCAGGGATTACTTTTATAACTTGTATGTTTTGGGACGACTTCGTCATGTCGGGCCCTTCTAAGTTATTTTTGTAATTCTCTTTCTTGGACCTTTTTCAGGTCTCTTTCAGGGATTACTTTTATAACTTGTATGTTTTGGGACGACTTCGTCATGTCGGGCCCTTCTAAGTTATTTTTGTAATCCTCTTTCTTGGACCTTTTTCAGGTCTCTTTCAGGGATTACTTTTATAACTTGTATGTTTTGGGCCGACTTCGTCATGTCGGGCCCTTCTAAGTTATTTTTGTAACCCTCTTTCTTGGACCT
Organism: Arachis ipaensis; assembly: GCF_000816755.2. NCBI lineage: Eukaryota > Viridiplantae > Streptophyta > Magnoliopsida > Fabales > Fabaceae > Arachis > Arachis ipaensis. The sequence continues at coordinate 56,474,223 of NC_029787.2, read as the reverse complement.
TTTTCAGGTCTCTTTCAGGGATTACTTTTATAACTTGTATGTTTTGGGCTGACTTCGTCATGTCGGGCCCTTCTAAGTTATTTTTGTAATCCTCTTTCTTGGACCTTTTTCAGGTCTCTTTCAGGGATTACTTTTATAACTTGTATGTTTTGGGCCGACTTCGTCATGTCGGGCCCTTCTAAGTTAAAGTAATCCTCTTTTATAGGGATTACTTTAAAGGATAATATATTTAATCTGCTTTATTATCCACTCTTACTTTTATCCTTTTGAGTCGGATAATTTCTGGATCTCAACTTGGTGCCTCATTAAAAAACCTTTTCAGGAAAAAGAGTGCATCTTATGCTGAGATCTTTTACCTTCTCTAGCTATAGTACCTTCTTAGGTTGCAGGCATGCCACGACCTAGGAAGCTCTCGTTCGTCGAGTTCGGATAGTCTGTAGTAGCCCTTCCCAAGTACTTCTATGACTCGGTAGGGTCCTTTCCAGTTTGGTGCCAGCTTTCCTTCTCCGGGTCGAGTTGTTCCAATATCATTTCGGATTAGGATGAGATCATTCTCAGCGAAACCTCTTGGCACTACCTTTTGATTTTATCTGGAAGCCATTCGACGTTTTAGTGCCTCTTCCCTGATTCGAGCTCTTTCTTGGATTTCAGGAAGTAGGTCGAGCTCTTCCCTTTGAAGTTGGGAGTTGGCTTCTTCATTGTAATGAACCACTCTAGGCGACCCTTCCTCGATTTCTACTGGGATCATTGCCTCCGTTCAGTATGCTAATCGGAAGGGTGATTCATTTGTGGTGGAATGTGGCGTTGTTCGATATGCCCATAGGACTTGTGGGAGTTCTTCGGCCCAAGCTCCCTTTGCGTCTTATAATCTCCGTTTCAGCCCAGCCAATATGACTTTGTTGGCAGCTTCGGCTTGTCCATTTGCTTGGGGATGTTCGACGGAAGTGAACTAGTGTTTTATGTTCAAGTCGGCTACTAATTTTCTGAAGCCTGTATCTATGAATTGGGTGCCATTGTGTGTGGTGATAGAGAATGGGATCCCGAACCTTGTGACAATGTTCCTATATAGGAACTTTCGACTTCTTTGAGCAGTGGCGTTAGCTAGGGGTTCTACCTCGATCCACTTTGTGAAATAGTCTACCCCTACTATGAGAAATTTAACTTGTCCCGATCCCTGAGAAAAGGGTCCCAGAAGGTCGAGTCCCCATTTTGCAAATGGCCAAGGTGAGGTTACGCTGATGAGCTCTTCTGGCGGGGCAATGTGAAAGTTGGCATGTTTTTGACATGGTGCACATGTCTTTACAAACTCTGTGGCCTCCTTTTGTAGAGTTGGCCAATTGAATCTTGCCCGAAGTACTTTTTTGGTGAGTGCTTGTGCTCCGAGATGATTCCCACAGATGTCACTGTGTATTTCTTCTAGAACTTCCTTCGTATTGGAAGTCGGTACATATTTTAACAATGGTATTGAGATTCCTCTTTTGTATAGAGTATTGTTTATGATAGTGTAGTATTGTGCCTCCCGTTTTAACCTTTTTGCCTCCTTCTCATCTGTAGGAAGTGTTTCTGTTTTGAGGTAGTTAATTATAGGAGTCATCCATCCTTGATCTAGACCTGTTATGGCTAGGACTTTTTCCTCTTCCGAGATTGACGGGTTCTGTAGTATTTCCTGGATGAGGCTTCTATTGTTGCCTCCTGGTTTTGTGCTGGCTAGTTTTGAGAGTGCGTCAGCTCGGGCATTCTGTTCGCGGGGTATGTGATGGATCTCATATTCCCGGAGTTGTCCGAGCTGTTCCCTAGTTTTACCCAGGTATTTTTTCATAGTGGGGTCCTTAGCTTGGTAGCTCCCTGTTATTTGTGAAGTGATCACCTGTAAGTCGCTGAAGATAATGAGTCTTTGAGCTCCGACTTCTTTAGCCAGCTTTAAACTAGCTAGTAGTGCCTCATATTCCGCCTGGTTGTTTGAGGCAGGAAACCCGAATTTGAGAGAGAGTTCGATTTGGGTTCCTTGATTACTTTCAATTATCACACCTGCGCCGCTTCCAGTCTTATTCCAGAGTGTCTATAAATTCTGCAATGAAGTCGGCTAAGTATTGTGATTTGATGGCTGCCCGAGCTTCGTATTGAAGGTCGAACTCAGACAACTCGACTGCCCATTGTAAGATTCTGCCTGCTAGATCTGTTTTCTGCAATATCCCTTTATGGGCTGGTTAGTCCAAACCTTAATGGTGTGAGCTTGGAAGTACGGGCGAAGTCGTCGAGATGTTAGTATGAGAGCATAGGCAAATTTTTCTATTTTTTGGTAGTTCAGCTCGGATCCTTGTAATGCTTTATTGATGAAGTATACGGGTTGTTGCCCTCTGTCGTCTTCTCGAACTAGTGCTGAGGCTACTGTCCGACTTCCTACCACGAGGTATAATATGAGTGGTTCTCCTTCTCGTGGCCGAGATAGGATAGGTGGCTGTCCTAGAAATCTTTTGAAATCTTGGAAGGCTTGTTCGCACTCCGTTGTCCATTCAAACCTCTTTCCTTTCCTTAGAGTAGCATAGAAGGGAAGAGATATTATCGCTGATCCGCTAGGAATTTGGACAAGGTTGCCAATCTCCCGTTGAGTTGTTGTACCTCTTTGACACAAGTTGGGCTCTTCATATTGAGTATGGCCTGGCATTTATCCGGATTTGCCTCAATTCCTCTTTGTGTGAGCATAAAACCTAAGAACTTGCCAGCTTCTACTGCAAAGGTGCATTTTGCAGGATTGAGTCGCATGACATGCTTCCTTATAGTGTCGAACACTTGAGCCAGGTCGGACAATAATGTCTCTTCATTTTATGTCTTTATCAACATATCGTCTACATAAACTTCCATGACCTTTCCTATATGATCCAAAAAGACTTTATTCATTAGCCTTTGATAAGTAGCTCCCGCATTTTTGAGACCAAAAGGCATCACAATGTAGCAGTAGTTTGCTTTTGGTGTTAAGAACGAGGTTTTTTCTTGATCGGGTGGATGCATTGGGATTTGATTATATCCGGAATATGCATCCATAAACGAGAGGCATTTATATTCGGAGGAGGCATCTACCAGGGTGTCGATACTTGGGAGTGGATAAGGGTCTTTTGGGCAGGCTTTGTTAAGATCAGTATAGTCAGTACACATTCGCCACTTCCCGTTTGATTTTTTCACCAAGACAACGTTGGCTAACCATAGTGGGTACTTGACTTCTCTTATGAATCCCACCTCCAGTAGAGCTTGTACCTGCTCTTCCACAGCTTGGGATCGTTCGGGTCCGAGCTTTCTACACCTCTGTTGTACTGGCCGAGATCCAGGGTAGACTGCTAGCTTATGACATATTAACTCAAGGTCTATGCCTGGCATGTCTGCAGCCTTCCACGCAAAGAGATCGGCATTTTCTCGTAAGAACTGTATGAGTGATTCTTTTATGTCTTCTTTTAGAATCGTGCCAATATTGGTTGTTTTGTCCGAGATGTCTCCGATCTAGACTTTTTCTACTTCACCTTCAGGTTGTGGACGGAGTTTTTCTCGCCTCTGAACTTCACCGAATTCGATTGTGTGGAATTCTTCTCCTCTGCCTCTGATATTTAGACTTTCGTTATAACAGCGGCACGCCATCTTCTGATCTGCTTTTATCGTAGCTATCCCTTCTGCATTTAGGAATTTCATGTATAGATGTGGAGTTGAAACTATTGCGCCAAGTTGATTTAATGTTGTCTGACCTATTAGGGCGTTGTAGGCTGAACTCACGTCGACCATGATGTGGTCTATTTTGAGTGTTTTGGATTGGTTTCCTTTTTCGAAGGTTATGTGTAGTGGGACGTATCCCAGTGGTTGCACTGGAGTGTCTCCCAGTCCGAACAGGCTGTTTGGATACGCTTTGAGTTCTTTATCTTCCAGGCCGATCTTGTCGAAGGCAGTTTTGAATAAGATGTCGGCGGAGCTCCCTTGGTCTATCAGTGTGTGGTGGAGATTTGCATTTTCCAGTATAATAGTGATGACCATGGGATCGTCGTGTCCTGAGATGATGCCGGATGCATCTTCCTTGGTAAACGTAATTGTGGGGATGTCGGGTGCTTCCTCCTTTCCTCCAACATGATATACTTCTTTGAGATATCTTTTGCGAGATGATTTGGAGATTCCTCCTCCTGAGAACCCTCCGTGTATCATATGGACATGTCTTTCTGGTTTTCGAGGTGATCGCTCGGTTCGTCCAACCTCCTCGTCTCTTCTCCTTTTTATTTGCTCATCGTCCCGGGTGGCTAGATACCGATCTAGTTTTCCTTCTCTCACTAATTTTTCTATGACATTTTTTAAGTCAAAGCATTCGTTGGTGGACTGTCCACGGACTCGATGGTATTCACAATATTCATTCCGGTTTCCTCCTCCTCTTTTGCCTTTGAGTGGTCGAGCTAGGGGTATTTTTTCTGTGTGGCAGAATTCTTTGTAAACATCCACCAGGGACACCCTAAGAGGGGTGTAATTATGATATTTTTTAATTTTTTTCCCTTGTCGATCTTCCTTCTTTTCAGACTCTTTATCTTTGTCTCGGTAGGCGAATCCAGATTTTAAGGTTTCTCCTAGTCGAGAATTTTCTTCCATGTTGATGTATTTTTTCGCTCGTTCCTGCACTTCGTCCAGAGATGTGGGGTACTTCTTTGATATTGATTGGCTAAAAGGTCCCTCTCTTAGGCCATTGATGAGGCCCATGATGGCGGCCTCTGTTGGTAGACTTTATATGTCTAGGCATGTTTTGTTGAATCTTTTCATGTAGTTGCGAAGGCTTTCCCGATCTCCTTGCTTGATCCCTAATATGCTGGGGGCGTGCTTAGCCTTATCTTTTTGGATGGAGAATCTGGCCAGGTACTTTTTGGCTAAGTCATCAAAGCTTGAGATGGACTTCGGAGGTAGGTTGTCGAACCATCTAATTGTTGTCTTTATGAGAGTCGTTGGAAAAGCTTTGCAGCGAACTGCGGCATCTGAGGCGTCGGTGAGGTACATTCTACTTCTGAAATTGCTGAGGTGATGGTTGGGATCTGTAGTGCCATCGTATAAAGTCATATCTAGAAGTTTAAAGTCTTTGGGGATTTTGGTCTTCATGATTTCCCGAGTGAATGGATCTTGATCTTTGCGAGAGTTATCCTCAGGGGTGGACCGAGTAGCTTTGGCTTTGAGATCGGCTTCGAGTTTTAGAACTTTATCTTCTAATTCTTGGCGTCGCCTTACCTCTCTTTGTAGATCCTTCCCAACTTCTCGTTGGTGCTGGGTTTCTTTCTCAAGTTGCTTTAAACTATCTTGAAGTGCTTCTATTACTCCTGGATTCGATGAGTTTTTGTCCCCATTAGATTCCGGGGTATCTTTCAGCGTATTGCCCGCATTTTTGTGCGGTGTTCTATCCTCTAGATCTGAATCGTGGTCGTTGTCATGGTGGTCCGCCATGGTGATGGGATGACTTCCAAGTTCCCCGGAAACGGCGCCAATGTTCCAAGGGTTACCTGAAACTGGAGGTTGATCTCGGACGAAATCTTCTGTACTGGTCAGTGCTGACGTGTCCGGTTGGTGAGTGGCGGCTGGAGCTGTCGTGTCCGACTTGTTGGACTGGCTACACTGCTGATCCTTCATCACCGGAGGGTGGGGGGTACCTACAAGGGACTCCGATGCTTAAGTTAGCAAGGGTATTAAGCAGGTTTTTAGTAGAATCAGAGTATGAGTTATACTTGAGTGCTCTAGTGTTTTTATAAGAGTGTGGAGTGACCTTTTTAGATAAGATAAGTTAGTTATCTTATCTTATCTTATCTTATCTTTGGGCAAGGTCAGCTTATCTTCAAGGGAACCGCCTTTATCTCTATAGGCTTAGACTGTCTTTGGATTTGGGTCGTGTTCCTCTATTTGGGCCCTTTACTGGGCTTTCCTGTCGGTTTGGCCGAGCTCTTTAAAAAGAGGTCGGATAGTCGGACCTGAGGAGGTCGGTCGCTTTATTACTGAACATCCTCGATCAAATAGCTCATCCCAGGGTGTGAACAGAAACAGATACAGCATTTAAGTCACATAACATATAAATACAAATAATCAAATAGACAAGCCAAAACACATATTGCATACCCAAATAAATCATACAATGCAGATGGTGCATGTCTGCCCTATGGCCAATGATATCATCTGTCGGTTATACAGCCAAACCCGACATGTCCGATAGTGAACCCTGGACAGAAACACCACATCGTAGAACAAGTAGGACTATGTCACAACCCTTGCATACTACCCGCTTAACCCAGAACAAGTGGAACGAACCACAACTACTGCATACTACCCAGAGGGGTGTTTACATACACAACCTGGAGCAAGTGGGACAATCCACAACCCTTACCACTGCCCAGGTGTCTCAATTACTAACCAGAACAAGTGGGATGAGCCATAACCCTTGCTACTGTCCAGGTATCTCAATTACTAACCCGGAGAAAGTGGGACATGCCACAACCCTTGCTATTGCCCAGGTATCTTAATTACTGACCTTAATTTATCATCACTCAATCAACTCCATTCATAGTCATAATCATTATCATACTCATCTCTCAACATCATAATCATTTTCATTATACCCTCAATCGAAATCAATCCTTGTCATTTCTCATTATCAAAATTATTCAATGATATTAACTCATCATTAATTCACAAGGCCTAAAAACTAGCTATTAGACCTTAAATAGGAGTTACAGATGTTTACAAGCTTGTCAGGAAGGCCAAACAGTTAAAAATAGGGTTTTAGTGTAAAAAACAGGGCATCATGCGTACGCATCATACTCTGTGTACGCACAACTTGTAAAAATCCTAGGGTGCGTGCGCATCCCCCTCGTGCATACGCACGAGTCTCATTACACGCTCTGCTTTATGTGTGCGTACGATAGTGTGCGTGGGCACACAAACCAAAAATTCTTGTTTTCTGCAACATCACAGAGATCAATTATTTATACCTAATTTCCAACGTTCATAACTTTCTCTAAAAACCTCCAATTTTCCTCATATTTATACCATTTTAAAGCTCTCACAATCATCTTTATTTAATATAAGGTTCACTCAAATCCAAGCTCTGAGGGCTAAGTTATAGCCTGCCAAAGTTGGCCAAAAATAAATTGTGCAAATTTATTAAAAGACTCTAATTTTCAAAACTCTCAATACCAAACCAAATTAACCATACCAAACCAATACCAAATACTACTTAACCTTATCAATAAATTCTCAATTAATACTCAATCGTTCCAATACCTGACATTTCAATTTTTTTCCGTTTGCTAACTCATTTCAACGACTTCTAACACCTTTTTATCTCAAACACAAATCACACCAAATAATCATTATCACAATCCACATCACATCCCATTTCACTTAATCGATTTCAATCTTCAACATCAACCTCATTCAACAATTTCAACTCACAAGGCCACCAACTTCATAATTTACACATTCAACACCAAATTCAATAATTTTCATTCATAACTATACCCAAATCACAACTAAATCAATGCTAATTACTCCTAACCATTGTGACACACCTTTCAATCACTCCATAACATATCAACAATTCACATTACATGCACATATCATGTCTAATCAATTAAATCAACCAATTCAAATTATTCAAGCCTATCCTAAGGTAACTAGCCTAAGTTTTCATGTAACATTATATATTAACTAAAGGAACCGAAATCGTAGCTTGGCCAATTTTTCCCAAAGCTCAAAACACCAAACTTCAAGCTTCCAAGACTTCCAAACAAATTCAATATGCTCAAGCCAGCATAGCTTTGTTCCAAATACTCTAATTCATCAATTTGACATCAACTTCACATATATTCAATCTAATTTCATATAATTTCATACACATTCAAAATTTTAAAACCCTAACCTCATAAAATTAGAAGATTCAATGCAATTAATGGTTACTTACCTTTATCCATTGATGATTGGGGTAAAATCCAACAATTATCCAAGACTAGATTGCACCTAAACCATCAAAATCATCAAAATCACTCAATACCCTTACCCAAAATGCGACAATAAAAATGAGGAAGAAACTGGGAACAAAATTCAAAGTTTCTTACTACTTTGTTCAGACACAATTGAAGAGGACTTCGAGATGAACGCATGACCATAAACGGCTCGTCAATTAGAGCTCTGGATTGAAAGTTATAGAAGATTGAAGATTAAAAGGAAAGAGGTTATTAAGGTTCTTGGCCTTCTCCTCTCCTTCCCAGCATGTTTCATGAATTATGAAGGGGAGAGGGGCTGTTTAGAAGCTTATATATATTGGGCCTTGGGCCCAATATGGGCCTGGTTCAACCAGTTAGCCCGTTGGCCCAACTTTGAGCTAAAATTTTTAAAATTAATGTTAAAATCTGTACTTTAAATATTTTCACCAATTCAAATTATAAAATTTATTTTTCTAATCTCCTAGACTCATAATTAATTTATTAGTTAATTATTTATTAATTTACCGGATTTCACATAATATCTATCTGAATTTCTGTGGTATAAAATCTATCGAAAATATCCGTCTGTAATAAGTAGTTTTTTAGTAATGGTGGATGAATGTCTCAGTGTGGAGTGCAGAGGTTATCGGTGAAGAATGATCCCAGCCCATAGATACAGTTCTTGTATGGCTCAGATGCAGTCTCGCACCAAACCGTTTCAGGATCGACTTCACCTGTAGTGGAGTTATTGTCGTTGTCTCCAATCTATTGAGTTTACTGGGTTGCGGCCTCTGCCAATCTCTACGTGTAGGACTCCTGTGTAACACATGTTATGATTAGGACTGCAATTAATTGAAAACTTTATACTCCATGATGTTTATTCACATAATGATCCACAGCTCACTGATTAGCAAATCTCTCCTTGTTCTCCTTCAAGGTGTGAGTGCACTTGAAGGTCTCCACCATAGTCGCATTGCAACTCAACAACTTACACTACGCATATTGAAACAACATGTTAAATCAAGTAATAGTGACGTTATATTTCAAAAACAAAATGAACTTAATAACAAATTGAAACAAGTTACATACCTGCATGGCTTTTTTCTTCATAAAAATCACCTACCCACCAATATACTTTGACGATGTGGCTAATGTCCTGTTAGCTCTGTTCGCAAGATGGTGAAGCTTGAACCTTTCATCAGTCTCCCAATGGTCATACAGTGGCTTCTTAAGGTCTGCGCAGAGCCAAATAGTGAGGTGGTCACACCACTCATGTACGTCCTCCATCATCTACTGTAGTCGCCTAGCCATTCGATGGTCGAAGATGTAACCCTTCATGTTTTTGGAATTCAAATAATAAAACGTAACACCCCGAGTTTTTTGGGATTCAAATAATAAAATGTAATACCCCGAGTTTTTAGAATTCAAATAATAAATTATTCATGATTTATTATATTTGTTTAAGATTTCATTTTTTTTAGAAATTTTTTTATTAAGAATA
>NC_029787.2:56442882-56464153 GCF_000816755.2 Arachis ipaensis | reverse complement strand
TGAGTTTAAATTAATTAGTAGTCAAATATTTTTATAATAATTGAGTATTTTCTCATTTATAATTTAAAGTTTTAGTAATTGAAGAATAATGAGAATTTTACATTCTATAATTTGAATATTTAGAGTTTGAACCTCATTTTGTGACTAAAGAAAAAATTTATTTCATTACCTCTAATTTTAAATTAGAAGTATTTATTTGAGAATAATTTATAAGTGAAAAATAAATAGTATTCTTAAAGATCATTATTTTGCATTTTATTTGGTTTTAAATTATTACTCTTTCCTTTAATTTTTATTAAAATTCCTACACTACTTTAACCTAACTTAACCCAAACAAAACCTTAACTCCCACTCCTACTCACACATACATGCCACCACACACCATATGAGCGGAAAAAAGAAAAAAAGAGGAGAGAAGAGAGAATGAGAGAGCAGATGGATGAAAAGGAAAATGGGAAGGGAGGAGAAGAGAGAGGGAAGCATCGTGCCCAGTCGTCGTCAAGCCAATTTCGCTACTACCAAACTGTCAAACACGAGGGTGAGAGACGCGAGGAGAAAGACATCTCGCACTGCCATGCACCGTCATTGTCGTTCCATCGTTGAGCCCGCATTACTGTCGCCATTGTCAAAGAAGAAGGGAGAGGACGTGTGAGAGAGAGCTATCATGGGGCCGCGAGGAGCCGCTGCTGAGTTGCCATCACCGCTGCCGGAGTTTTTGAGGATATGGTAACTTAGCCTTGTATTCTGGGGCTTTGGGTAGCGAAAGATGAGGGTCCAGAGGGATTATTAGGGCATCTAGGAGGAGCATCTCTCTAATTTTCATTTATGTGTCTTGCCCCCTTGTCTGGGCATTCAACTTCCCTTTTACTCCCTCCTGGGATTTCAGCGTCTATTCTATTCCCTCTTGGGCGCTCAGTGCCCTTGGTGGTGTCTTGGGTTGCTGCAATTTCACTCTCTGTTGTCTCTTCATCATGTGCATCATTGCTTTGAGGTTGAGTATTCAAGATCTTGTCACTCCTTAATTGAATATCTTGGCATTCCTCTCTTATCTGCTCAAATATTCGTTGGTCCGTCCAGCTCATTTGCATCTCTGGGTTCCTGTAGGAGGCTTCAATTTTTTGCATAAAGCTTTGTTGCCTTTTTGTGAATTCCTGCATGCTTTGTAACTGCTGTGTCAGAAGGCTCAGCTGTCAAGCCAATGCTTTATTCTGAGCTAGAATTACATCTTCAGTGGATCCCCCCCTGATAAATCACTATTTTATGGTTTATCTTGTACTCAATTGAGTGGTTTTTATCAACTCTTTACCCACTTATTCATACTATTTGCATGTTTTACATTTTCCTTCCTGGTTTTGTGCTATGATTGAAAACATGCTTCTTTGATCTTATATTTGCTTATTATTAATCCTCTCTTATTACCATTAGATGCCTTGATATGTGTGTTAAGTTTTTTCAGAGATTACAGAACAGGAATGGCTCAGAGGATGGAAAGGAAGAATGCAAAAGTGGAAGGAATACAAGAAGTTGGAGAAACTGCTAAGCTGTCCAGCCTGACCTCTTCGCACTCAAACAACTATAACGTTAGCTATAGAGGTCCAAACGACGTGGTTCTAGTTGCGTTGGAAAGCTAACGTCCGGGGCTTCGATTTGATATATAATTCGCCATAGCTGCCCCGAAGTCAGGCGACGCGAATGTGTGAATGACGCGTCTGCGTCGCATCTGCGAACCTCAACCCGCGCGGCCGCATGGACGACGCCTCCGCGTCACTTGTCCGCGACCTGAATGTAACAGAAATTGCAGGGGGCAATTTCTGGGCTGCTTTTGACCCAGTTTTCAGCTGAGAACACACAGATTAGAGGCTATAAAGTGGGGAAATGCATCCATTCATAGGGGAGCTCGCCAATTTTTACTTTCCATGATTTAGATTTAGTTTTGAGAGAGGTTCTCTCCTCTCTCTTTAGGATTAAGATTTAGATTTAGGATTTTCATTCACTTTCAGGATTATCTCTTTTGATCAGGTTCAATATTCCTTTTATTTACTTTTGCAAGTCACTTTATGAATCCTTTCATGTTACAGATTACTCTTTTATTAATGTGATTTAAGGTAATTTAGTTTAATATTGATTTCTTTTATTTATGCTATTGTTGCTTTTACTCTGAAGACATTTTTATTCCAGTAGATTTATTTACTTTCCCCCTTTTGGTTTTGGTTAAGAAATCAGTAACTCAGGAGTTGTCAAACTCAAACATGATTGATAATTGTTATCTAGTTAATTGAATTGAACTTCAATAATCCCAATCTTTTCTTAGGAAATAAATAGGATCCGAAGATTAAACCAATTAATCCCTAGACCTTCCTTTATCTTAGTAAAGGCTAACAAAGTGGAATTAAGATTCAATTCTCATCATCATTGATAAGGATAACTAGGATAGGACCTCCAATTTCTCATACCATGCCAAAAGTTTGCTTTACAGTTATTTATTTATTTTTAATCGCTATTTAAATTATTTGTCATATTCGTTCCTCATTCTTGAAACCCCAAATCTACAATCTCCATAACCAATAATAAGAACATACTTCCCTGCAGTTCCTTGAGAAGACGACCCGAGGTTTGAATACTCGGTTATCAATTTCAAAGGGGTTTGTTACTTGTGACAACCAAAACGTTTGTGAGAAAGGTTGATTGCTTGGTTTAGTAACTATACTTGCAACAAGTATTTACCATAACTTCTAAACCATCAATCTTCCGTTCTTCAAAATGGCGCCGTTGCCGGGGAACTGCTAACGTGTGCCTTATTATTGGTTAGTGTAAATATTTTTTTTTTGCTTGTTTTTTTATTTCTGTTTTTCCTTTTTAATTTTATTTGCTACTATGAATTCTCACCCCTCTCGCTTTGAGTTTGGGTCTAACTTTGTTGAAGGAAATAGAAGTTACAGCAAGAATATGCATCAAGGTCAAAGCAATCAAGGATGGATGGAGCCAAGAGGATCTAATCAACCCTTCAGGCAACAACACCCTCCAAGATATCATGGACAACGACCATTCTACAATGCATACCCAGCTGATAGATATGGTGGACAACCTTGTAACTACCAGCAAGCCCCACCCCGTGCCTATAGACCATCCTCTCAACATAACCTCGAACCACCACACTCACAAGCTTCTCTTCCCCATTCGCCACCGTATGATCCTTTCCTACCCCAGTTCCAATCCAATCACCCCCAAGTACCACCACTTTCCTATGTTTCATGTCCAAATCCATCACCCCGAGAATCAAAGGTTCGCCTCAAGGAAACAGTAAATAAACTTCAAACAACCATTCGACAACTGGAGCAAGCAGTAATTCAATTAGCCTCTAGACGCACGAACATTCAAGGACCAACCACAGCCCCATGTGGACAATCTAATGAAGAGCGTAGCATGAAGGAGACACTAGAAACTCCAATGGACAAGACAGAGCATGAATTCGTACTAGAACAAGTAGAAGAAGCTGTCATTGTACAAGAAGAAGAGTTGGTTGAAGATCTAGGAGACGCTGAACCTCCATGGGAGTCCAGAGTTGAGGAGAACTCCATCAAGGACGTTACAGTTGATGCTAAGGAGGATATTGCACAATCCCCAAGGCAAGTCGTTTATGAAGAACTAGACGGAATGACCCAGGACACAAATTCCCTTGATGATGATAGTCACAAGTCTAGCTCTCTTAGTAATGAACTTGCATCCGCAAGTGAATTCTCTGAGATCGAAGAATCTTCCCCAAGTGAATACGAAGATGACGCGGAGGGAGATTTCTCTCAACCTCTAATCTATAACTCAAGTGATGAGGAAGACATAGAAGACTTTGACTAGGATACAGATGCATTTGAAGAATCTTGCGAAGAAGTAGAGGAATTCATAGAAGAGCACAAGGGAGTAGAACTTACAGAACCACCAGAAACACCTACCCCAAGGCCATTACCGCCCAATACAAGCTTCAAGTGGGTACAATCCTTAACCTTTAACTTTACTTTTTCACTTGAATATAGTTTACTTGAAACAGATGGCCAGCTTAGAGCCCTCTGCGGCTTTAAGAGTAAGAGGGAAATGGCTCGCACTCAGAGCTGGTGTACAAGGTTCAATAAGGTTCCACGCTTCAACTTGAAATGCACGGATTGGTATCATGTTCAATCGAATGGATCTCGGAAAACGTTTGGTCACTATGGTGAGAATCTACTTTCTAAACCGCCCGGATGGAAAAATATAGATCAAGACAGAGGCGGATTTAAAAACAAGGCTTGGGATCATGGATTCTATTCTGACATTCGTCACCCCGGGAGCCTGAGACTCTATTTGAAGCTACTCAGAAGCTTTACATGCCTAGTTTGGGACCCCGGAGGCTATTGGCATTCCAAGCATTGGTGGAGATTTCTGGATGAATTTAAGCATAAGCCGCCATAGCAGGAAGCTCTTCCAATGTCCAACTTAAGGACTTTAACTAAAAGTGCTAGGTGGGAGACAACCCACCATGGTATGATCGTTCCTTTTGCAATTTTAATTTTATTTAGTTTTGTTTGTTTTTGAATTTTATTTTATTTTATTGAACCTGGAATCACGCATAGCATTCACATTAAGCACTGCATTCTGCATATTGCATTCCGCATTCTGCATAAAAAAAATGCACGCGACGCGGCAGCGTCGCTGATGCGTCCGCATCACCAGTAAAATAGGAAGAAAAGAAAACGAACAGAAAGTCACGCGAGAGCGTGGCTGGAGGCGTGCCAATGGCAGAAATCGTCCCACGCGACCGCGTCACATGGGAATAATGGCCTCCCACGCGACTGCGTGCCCCACGCGGCTGCGTGACCAGGATTTCGACGTAATAATGGTGCACATCCGAAAGCCGTGCTAGAGTGGTGCTGGACTGGCGCTGGACGCACAGTCCATCTCACGCGACCGCGTACCCCACGCGGCCGCGTCACATCCTACTAAGTGGCCACTCGCGCGATCGCATGCCCCATGCGATCGCGTCACCCAATATTTGGCAATTAATGATTTTTAAACAGAAAGTTGTGCGAGAGCGAGGCTGCCCTCGCGCCAGTAGCATAAAACGGGTCACGCGACCGCGTGACCGACGCGACCGCGTCAATCAGTTTAAGCGCAAGCCGTGCGACCGCGTGCCCCACGCGTCCACGGCGCTTGCGCCGCACAGCTTATCCTAATTTGCCAAATATCTTATCTTTTCTTTCCCAATCCTAATTTTCCCTCCCTCCTTTCTTCCTTACTTCTTCTTCCCTCCTTTCCCTTCTCATTCTTCTTATCTTTTATTTTATTTTATTTTATTTATCTGCATACTTTCATTCATTGCATATTTTTATTTTTCTAAATTTATTAATTTACCATTGGTGTTCAAATGTTCTTATTCAACTGTTACATCTTTTCTGGTATTTTCTTGGTGCTTAATGACTTGTTTAATTCTGATTGAGTAATATTATTTAAATCAATGCCAATCTTTTATATTTGTATTACTTTTGCATTGACATGAATTTATATTATCTCTCTTTTCCCACTCTCTTCTCCATTGTTGCAATTTTGCACCACTGGTATGCCATGGCTTCTATTGTTTTCTCACTTAGATGTTGAAGCTTCCATGTAAATGAGACCCTTATCATTTGGCATTAACCCACCCATACTTCTTTTATTTTTTTATCTCTATTTCTGGGTTACTCTTCTTCCCTTTTTCTTTCAGGATGGCCACCTGGAAGGGAACCGGAAGATGTTTACATGGGGAGACAAACAAGTCCATCAGCACAATCCTTGAAGAAAAGCATCAGTTGGAACAGCCCGTCCACCTGCACATCTCAGCATGCACCGAGGACGGTGCAATCTTTAAGTGTGGGGAGGTCGATACCGACTTCCATGGGTTAGTCACTTCATATTTTAGCACCAATGTTTAATTTTCTTTGTTAAATTAGTTGTTGCATTTGCATATTTGTTTGATTTTATGCATCTAGTTACTACTGGGTTAAAGTAATAAAATTCTTCTAAAGACCCTATTTTTGAAAAATTTCACTAATTTAAATTGAAAAATTTTTTTTGTTAAATTTGTTTGAAGTTGTATTTAGAACATGGTTTTTGAGCCAAAGAACACACAACCTGTGAGATTTTGAGCTTATTTACATGGTTACATTATTTAACCATAAATATTTATTCTTGTTTGTTTTCTTCTCTATAATTGCAATCTTTGCTTTGTTCCATTCTATATGTCCATTATTTAGTATATTTACATGCTTGCATATGATTGAGGCCATTCTTTGATTTTAGCTCACTTATCCCAAATAAGCCTATCCTTTAAATCACCCTTGTCAGCCACTTTGAGCCTTTTAATCTCCATTTGTTCTGTATTTTACCACATCACTAGCCTTAAGTAGAAAAACAATTAAATATCCTAATTGAATCTTTGGTTAGCTTAAGATAGAGATTGTGTATCAATTAAGTGTGGGAAAATTATGGGAACATGGGTTCATAAGAGAATGTGTTAAGTTTTTACTTTGATAAAATATTAGGAATTTGGGTACCTACTCATGTGAGACCAGAAAAATTAAAAATCCATGTGCATTGATATGTTTATCAAAAAAAAAAAAGAGTCCCATTACAACTTTGAAAAGACCTCATGATGTTTGCATTGGTGCATTAAATAATGTTGATTGGTTAGATGAAGAACAAAATTTAGGAAGCATGACTAGAGAAGAGTAGAGTGAATAACCCTTTACACTTGAGAGATTAGAGTGATATACACTACCAGTGAGGGTTCAATGCTTGATTCTATGTTCCCTGCTTTCATGAGCTGTCTTCTTACAAGTTTACTTGCTTTTTATTGGATGATTTGACTTAGTGGAAATTGGTTTGTATTTGTCTTGGAGAACTTGTTTACTTTTAAACCAAGTAGTTAGAAACATTTTGCATGTAGTTGCATTCATATAGATAGGATTGCATTTCATACATCCTACCATTCCTCTTCATCTTTATAGCTTCTCTTGAGCTTAGCATGAGGACATGCTATTGTTTAAGTGTGGGGAGGTTGATAAACCACTATTTTATGGTTTATCTTGTACTCAATTGAGTGGTTTTTATCAACTCTTTACCCACTTATTCATACTATTTGCATGTTTTACATTTTCCTTCCTGGTTTTGTACTATGATTGAAAATATGCTTCTTTGATCTTATATTTGCTTATTATTAATCCTCTCTTATTACCATTAGATGCCTTGATATGTGTGTTAAGTGTTTTTAGAGATTATAGGGCAGGAATGGCTCAGAGAATGGAAAGAAAGCATGCAAAAGTGGAAGGAATACAAGAAGTTGGAGAAACTGCTAAGCTGTCCAGCCTGACCTCTTCCCACTCAAACAGCTATAACTTTAGCTACAGAAGTTCAAACGACGCGGTTCTAGTTGCGTTGGAAAGCTAACGTTTGGGGCTTCGATTTGATATATAATTCACCATAGCTTCCCCAAAGTTAGGCGACACAAACGCGTGAATGACGCGTCCGCGTCGCATCTGTGAACCTCAACCCGCGCGGCCGCATGGACGACGCCTCCGCGTCACTTGCCCGCGACCTGAACGTAATAGAAATCGCAGGGGGTGATTTCTGGGCTGCTTTTGACCCAGTTTTCAGCCCAGAACACACAGATTAGAGGCTATAAAGTGGGGGAATACATCCATTCATAGGGGAGCTCGCCAATTTTTACTTTCCATGATTTACATTTAGTTTTGAGAGAGGTTCTCTCCTCTCTCTTTAGGATTAGGATTTAGATTTAGGATTTTCATTCACTTTCAGGATTATCTCTTTTGATCAGGTTCAATATTCCTTTTATTTACTTTTGCAAGTCACTTTATGAATCCTTTCATGTTACAGATTACTCTTTTATTAATGTTATTTGAGGTAATTTAGTTAAATATTGATTTCTTTTATTTATGCTATTGTTGCTTTTACTCTGAAGATATTTTTATTCCAGTAGATTTATTTACTTTCTCCCTTTTGGTTTTGGTTAAGAAATCAGTAACTCGGGAGTTGTCAAACTCAAACATGATTGATAATTGTTATCTAGTTAATTGAATTGAACTTCAATAATCCCAATCTTTTCTTAGGAAATAAATAGGATCCGAAGATCAAACCAATTAATCCCTTGACCTTCCTTTATCTTAGTAAAGGCTAACAAAGTGGAATTAAGATTCAATTCTCATCATCATTGATAATGATAACTAGGATAGGACCTCAAATTTCTCATACCTTGCCAAAAGTTTGCTTTACAGTTATTTATTTATTTTTAATCGCTATTTAAATTATTTGTCATATTCGTTCCTCATTCTTGAAACCCCAAATCTACAATCTCCATAACCAATAATAAGAACATACTTCCCTACAGTTCCTTGAGAAGACGACCCGAGGTTTGAATACTCGGTTATCAATTTCAAAGGGGTTTGTTACTTGTGACAACCAAAACATTTGTAAGAAAGATTGATTGCTTGGTTTATTAACTATACTTGCAACGAGTATTTACCATAACTTCTAAACCATCAATCTTCCGTTCTTCACCCCCTTAGCTTCCCTTTTTACTAAGGTCCTCTCAAATGAGTATAAATATTGATTGTTAGCAACCATCCCAATAAGCTCGTTGGCCTCCTCAATTGTCTTCTTCATGTGTAAGGAGCCACTTGCAGAATTATCCAGAGACATCATGGCTATGTCGAAGAGTCCGACATAGAAGATATCCAGCTTGACCCAATCTGAGAACATCTCAATGGGGCATCTTCTGAGCATCAGCTTGTACCTCTCCCAGACATCGTAGAGGGACTCACTCTCTTCCTCCCAAAACTTCTAAATATCTGTCCTCTGCTTAGTCAGCCTCCTTAGGGGAAAATACTTATTCAGGAACTTATTGACCACTTTACTCCAGGTGTTCAAGCTCTCCTTGGATTAAGTGTCTAACCAGTCCTTTGCTTGATCTCTCACAGTAAATGGAAATGGAATCAGCTTGTAGACTTCATGGTCTACTCCATTGGTCTTTACAGTATCACAGATCTGCAGGAAGTCAGAGTTGAATTTATTAGGGTCTTCGTGCAAAAGTCCATGAAACTGGCATTTTTGTTGCTCTAGGATGATTAGCTGTGCGTTGAGCTCAAAATTATCTACTCCAATAGGAGGTACACTAATGCTCCTTCCATAGAAATTAGGAGTGGGTGTTGTGTAAGAACCCAAGGTTCTTCTGAGTTGTGCACTCCCATTCGGATCCATAGTAAACTCTTCCTGTTTCTGCATACACAAACAAGAGAAAAAGCAAAGTGGGAGTCTCTATGTCAAAGTATAGAGAACTCCCTGTGAGATATCCAAAAAAAAAGAAATAAAATAAATTAAAACAAGCTATTAAACTAAAATTTTTGGAAAAAAAAGAAAAAAAAATTGAAAAGGGAAAAACACTAAAAGACACCAAATTTAAAATAAAAATTAAAGAAAAATAAATAAGATAAAATCGAAAATTAAGAAAAATAAGAAAAATCAAAATCAAAATTTAAAAGGAAAAATAAATAAACAAAAGCTAATAAAAATACCTAATTTAAGCAACAAGACAACTGGTAGTTATCAATCACAAAAATACCTAATCTAATTTAGGGATTATATTTTGTGGAATTTTAGTGAAATCTAAAGTACTAAAGGTTAATTGAAGAATTACTTTATTTGATTTTGATTAGTTAAAGAAAAGGACTATGTTTTTGGGGTGTTTTAGCGAATTCAAAGTATTTGTTTAAGAATAAAAATGATTATGTTCAATTGAGATTTTGACTCATGGAAATTTTGTAAGTTTGGTTAAATAAAAGGTTTTGAGGTGTGTTAATATTTGAATGCTGCAGAAATGCTACTTTGAATTATGTGTTATGATATATTGTTGAGGATGAACTATTGTCAATGAAGTTATGGAAGTAAATTGTTGATTGATGTTTATCAATGAGAAATGTTATGGTGTTGGTAATGGTAATTTGGTTTGGTTTCTCTATGGGATTGATGTAAATCAAAATGGTTAAATGACACGAACTGGGGAGGTTGAGGATTCCTGCCGACTATACATAAAACGGTATGTGAATGGGGTTATGCTAAGTTATGCTTTACAAGGCTGGTTAAGATTGTGACTATGATTTGAAATGATATTTTGATTGATCTTGTGGGGATGGTGGTTTTGCCCCGTCCATGGTGAGGATGAGGGCTTTGTCCTGCTCACGAGTAGGTAAGTTGAGGTTGATGATTCCCTCTCTTGTTGTATCAAGAAATTAGATAGAAGGTTGAGAATTCCCTTCGGTTCAATTCCTAACTGTGGTGAGAACGGTGGTTTTATCCCGCTCACGGTTTGAGAATAATTATCCTTGTGATAAATGTGAACATAATGAATTCTGATAATGATGAGGTTTGATTGAAATATGATTATATATAATTGCAGTTTTGACTTTGATCTTGGTTATGTTTGATTGTGTTTATGATTAATAATGATTATGATTGAAAAGTGTATCAGGCACTATATGCTAAGAGTGTGGCAGACACTATATCCCAGAGCGAATAAGCAAGTTGAGATTAAGGATTCTCTCTCTTGCTGTGTGATGAGCGGATAATTTATACGCTTTTTGGCATTGTTTTTACATAGTTTTTAGTATGATTTAGTAAGTTTTTAGTATATTTTTATTATTTTTTAAATAAAAATCACATTTCTGGACTTTACTATGAGTTTGTGTGTTTTTCTGTGATTTCAGGTAATTTCTGGCTGAAATTGAGGGACTTGAGCAAAAATCTTATTCAGAGGCTGAAGAAGGACTGCAGATGCTATTGGATTCTGACCTCCCTGCACTCAAAGTGGATTTTCTGGAGCTACACAAACCCAATTGGTGCATCCTCAATTGCGTTGGAAATTAGACATTCAGGGCTTTCTAGCAATATATAATAGTCCATACTTTGCCCGAGTTTTGATGACACAAACTGCCGTTCAAACGCCAACTCCCTGCCCTATTCTGGAGTTAAACGCCAGAAACAGATTGCAAATCAGAGTTAAACGCCAGAAATACGCTACAACCTGGCGTTTGACTCCAAAAAGAGTCTCTACACATGAAAGCTCAATGCTCAGCCCAAGCACACACCAAGTGGGCTCGGAAGTGGATTTCTATATCATTTACTTATCTTATGTAACCCTAGCTACTAGTTTAGTATAAAAACTACTTTTAGTGATTTATTTTACATCTCTGGTTAGTCTTTCACTAATTTTATGTTCTGAGATCACGTTTAGGGGGCTGGCCATTCGGCCATGCCTAAACCTTCATCACTTATGTATTTTCAACGGTAGAGTTTCTACACACCATAGATTAATGTGTGGAGCTCTGCTGTTCCTCATGAATTAAGGCAAAGTACTTATTGTTTTCTTATTCAATTCAAGCTTATTCCTATTCTAAGATATTCGCTTGCACTTCAACATGATGAATGTGATGATCTGTGACACTCATCACCATTCTCAACCTATGAACGCGTGCCTGACAACTACTTCCGTTCTACCTTGGATTGAGCGTTTATCTCTTAGCCTCCATTCCGAAAGATCGGAGTCTTCGTGGTATAAGCTAGAATTTTTGGCGGCCATTCTTGAGATATGGAAAGTCTAAACCTTGTCTGTGGTATTTCGAGTAGGATCTGGGATGGGATGACTGTGGCGAGCTTCAAACTCGCGAGTGTTGGGCGTGTGACAGATGCAAAAGGATCAATGGATCCTATTCCAACATGATCGAGAACCGACGGATGATTAGCCGTGCGGTGACAGCGCATTTGGACTATTTTCACTGAGAGGACGGGAAGTAGCCATTGACAACGGTGATGCCCAACATACAGCTCGCCATGGAAAGGAGTATGAATGATTGGATGAAAGCAGTAGGAAAGCAGAGGTTTAGAAGGAACAAAAGCATCTCCATACGCTTATCTGAAATTCTCACCAATGAATTGCATAAGTATCTCTATCCTATTTTATATTTTATATCATAATTATTAAAATCCCATAACCATTTGAATCCGCCTGACTGAGATTTACAAGGATAACCATAGCTTGCTTCAAGCCGACAATCTCCGTGGGATCGACCCTTACTCACGTAAGGTTTATTACTTGGACGACCCAGTGCACTTGCTGGTTAGTTGTATCGGAGTTGTGAAAAAGAATTTGAGATTATAAACGTGCGTACCAAGTTTTTGGCGCCATTGCTAGAGATCACAATTTCGTGCACCAACTTTTTGGCGCCGTTGCCGGGGATTGTTCGAGTTTGGACAACTGACGGTTCATCTTGTTGCTCAGATTAGGTAATTTTTTTTAATTTTAAGCTTTCTGTTTTTATTATTTTTATTTTCGAAAAATTTTCAAAAAAAAAAATAAAGTATCCTATGTACTTCAGAATTTTTAAGAATGAATTCTAGAGTTTTATGAGATATGTTGAATCCTGGCTGGTTGTTAAGCCATGTCTAATCTTTTGGACTGAGGTTTCAACTATCCTTAGAAGAGCTTCTTTGTCTTTCTCAGCAATTTAGCTGTTGTATGTAATGATCTGCTAAAGCTTGGCTGGCCATTGGCCATGTCTAGTGTTTTGGACCAAAGCTTTCACTGAAAGCTTGGCTCGCTAGTATGACATATCTAATTCCTGGACCGGAGTTTTAGACTAACATTGCATGATTTCTGGAATTCTTATTAAAAATTTTGAATTTTCTTATTTTCCTTTTCCAAATAATTTTCGAAAAATACAAAGAAATTTAATGAAATCATAAAACCAAAAATAATTTGATGTTTCTTGTTTGAGTCTAGTGTCAATTTTTAAGTTTGGTGTCAATTGCATCTTTTCAACTTTTCTTAAAAATTTTCGAAAACT
This sequence comes from Arachis ipaensis, assembly GCF_000816755.2. NCBI lineage: Eukaryota > Viridiplantae > Streptophyta > Magnoliopsida > Fabales > Fabaceae > Arachis > Arachis ipaensis. The sequence goes on along the minus strand of NC_029787.2, from coordinate 56,451,239 downwards.
CATGCATTTTGTTCTTCATGATCTTCAAGTTGTTCTTGATGATCTTCTTTGTTTGATCTTTGCATTTTCATGTTTTGTGTCTTTTCTTGTTTTTCATATGCATCTTCAAATTGTTAGTGTCTAAAGTTTGAAAATTTCTAAGTTTGGTGTCTTGCATGTTTTTCTTTTCTTAAAAATTTTCAAAAATAAGTCTTGATGTTCATCTTGATCTTCAAAGTGTTCTTGGTGTTCATCTTGACATTCAAAGTGTTCTTGCATGCATCATGTGTTTTGATCTTGAATTTTTATATTTTTGCATCATTTTTATGTTTTTCTCTCTCTTCATAAAAAATTCAAAAATAAAAAAATATCTTTTCCTTTTTCTGCTCATAAATTTCGAATATTTGAGTTGACTTTTTCAAAAATTTTTCAAAATTTAGTTGTTTCTTATGAGTCAAATCAAATTTTCAATTCAAAAATTCTATCTTTGATGTCAGGGCATTTTGGCCAGTTTCACTGACCTTTTCTTTACTGTTTTAGGGTAGTTTCATGCATTTTCTTAGTTAATAAGCAAGTTTTGGGTAGATAATCACTTACATCTTGATTCAAGCAAACATTGTGAATTTCATGTGATTTTATGAGAATTACGCATGAATTGAATGACAAATTGGATAATGCATGTCTCATAACTTGGATTAGAGCTTTGATGCACTTTATTTGCTTAATTTCAGGACAAAGGAAGCAAGGAAGAGCCACATTAGCAGCCACGTTAATCCAATTAACGTGGAATGGGAAAATGCTTACAATGTTAATAAGAAAAGTGATTGTCAATAACGCCTTTGAAACCATCATGGCAATTGGCTATTGATCAAGATTTGAGAGATTGGGTTGCCAAGGAATCGGAATCCAATCACTTAAGATTGCCAAGGAGATCAATGAATGCATTGATTGAGGAAGAGATGAAAATGAACTTGATCCGGAGAATGCAACATCTCCTAAGCCCAATGAATTTCCCATTTCTGATCTTACCCATTCTCTTTACTTTCTGCCATTTACTTTTATGTTCGTCTTCCCCATTTCTCATTTAAGATTCTGCAATTTATTTTCTGTCATTTATATTCAGTTCTTTATTTCCAGCATTTACAATTTCTGCTGTTTAATTTCCCGCCATTTATTTTCTGCAACTTTCAAATCAACTTCTGCTTAGCTCAACTGGAAAATTCCTCCGATTAAAGTTGCTTGACCAATCAATCCCTGTGGGATTCGACCTCACTCTATTGTGAGTTTTTACTTGACGACAATTCGGTATACTTGCCAAGGGAAAATTGTTGAGAGACAAGTTTCCGTGCATCAATCTTTTTCAAATCTTTTTTTTAAAAATCAAATATTTTTCATTTTTTCTTTCATATTTTCGAAAATTCAAATTGATTTTCAAAAATCTTTTTCTTATTTTATTCCATATTTTTCAAAATCTTTACTAACAATTAATGTGATTGATTCAAAAAAATTTTGAGTTTGTTACTTGCCTATTAAGAAAGGTTCAATCTTTAAATTTTAGAATCATATCTTTTAGTTTCTTGTTAGTCAAGTAATCAATTTCAATTTTCAAAATCAAATCTTTTTAATTTCCAATTCAAATCTTTTTCAAAATGATTTTCAATCATATCTTTTTCTATTTCAATCATATCTTTTTCAAAATCAATTTCAAAATCTTTTCTAACTTCTCACCCTTTCAAATTTGATTTTTAAATCTTTTTCAATTAACTACTTGACTTTTTGGTTTATTTTTAAAAGTTTTCTATTTTAATCATATCTTTTTCAAAACCACCTAACTAATTTCCACTCTCTAATTTTTGAAAACTCCTATCCACTTTTTCAAAATTCTTTTTAATTAACTAATTGTTTCAAATTTTAATTTTAATTTTATTTCCCTTTTTTATTTTCGAATTCTAACTACATTTTAAAATAAAAACAAAAATATTTTTCCTTTTAGTTTAAATTAAATTCGAATTTTCTCCCCCCTCTCTCATCTCCTTCTGTTTATTTATTTATCTACTAACACTTCTCTTCTACTCATAATCCGAACCCCATCTTCTTCTCTGTGTTCGAGTTTTTCTCTTCTCCTCCTTCTATTCTTCTCTTCTTATACTCACATAAGAAATCTCTATACTGTGACATAGAGGATTCCATATTTTCTTTTATATTCTCTTCTTTTTCATATGAGCAGGAACAAGGATAAGAACATTCTTGTTGAAGCTGATCCTGAACCTGAAAGGACTCTGAAGAGGAAGCTAAGGGAAGCTAAAGCACAACTCTCTGGAGAGAACCTGGCAGAAATTTTCGAAAAAGAAGGAGACATGGCCGAACCTAATAACAATGGTGGAGATGCAAGAAAGATGCTTGGTGACTTTATTGCACCTTCTTCTAACTTCTATGGAAGAAGAATCTCACTCCCTGCAATTGGAGCAAACAATTTTGAGCTTAAGCCTCAATTGGTTTCTCTAATGCAGCAGAATTGCAAGTTTTATGGACTTCCAATGGAAGATCCTCATCAGTTTTTAGCTGAATTCTTGCAAATCTGTGACACTGTCAAGACCAATGGAGTTGATCCCGAGGTCTACAGGCTTATGCTTTTCCCTTTTGCTGTAAGAGACAGAGCTAGAACATGGTTGGATTCACAACCTAAGGATAGCCTGAACTCTTGGGATAAGCTGGTCAGTGCTTTCCTGGCTAAATTCTTTCCACCTCAAAAGATGAGCAAGCTTAGAGTGGAAATCCAAACCTTCAAACAAAGGAAGGAGAATTCCTCTATGAAGCTTGGGAAAGATACAAGAACTTATCAAAAGGTGTCCTACTGACATGCTTCCAGAATGGAGCATCATAAGTATATTCTATGATGGTCTGTCTGAGTTGTCAAAAATGTCATTGGACCATTCTATAGGAGGATCTCTTCACGTGAAAACCCCTGTAGAAGCTCAAGAACTCATTAAAATGGTTGCAAATAACCAGTTCATGTACACCTCTGAGAGGAATCCTGTGAACAATGGGACACCTCAGCAAAAGGGAGTTCTTGAAATTGATACTCTGAATGTCATATTAGCTCAGAACAAAATATTGACTCAGCAAGTCAATATGATTTCTCAGAGTCTGAATGGATTGCAAGCTGCATCCAACAGTACTAAAGAAGCATCTTCTGAAGAAGAAGCTTATGATCCTGAGAACCCTGCAATAGCAGAGGTGAATTATATGGGAGAACCCTATGGAAACACCTATAATCCTTCATGGAGAAATCATCCAAATTTCTCATGGAATGACCAACAGAAGCCTCAGCAAGGCTTCAACAATAATGGTAGAAGAAATAGGTTTAGTAATAGCAAGCCTTTTCCATCATCTTCTCAGCAACAGACAGAGAATTCTAAACAGAGCCATTCTGGCTTGGCAACCATAGTCTCTGATCTATCCAAGACCACACTAAGTTTCATGAATGAAACAAGGTCCTCCATTAGAAATTTGGAGGCACAGGTGGGTCAGCTGAGTAAGAAGATTACTGAAACTCCTCCCAGTACTCTCCCAAGCAATACAGAAGAAAATCCCAAGAGAGAGTGCAAGGCAATAACCTTACTTGGTGTGGCCGAATGCCCAGAGGAGGAGGAGGACGTGAATCCTAGTGAGGAAGACCTCATGGGACGTCCTTTGGACAGAAAGGAGTTTCCCTTTGAGGAACCAAAGGAATCTGAGGCTCATACAGAGACCATAGAGATTCCATTGAACTTCCTTCTTCCATTCATGAGCTCTGATGAATATTCTTCCTTTAAAGAGCAAGTTGCTAAATATCTAGGAGCAATCATGAAGGTGAATGCCAAGTTATTTGGTACTGAGACTTGGGAGGATGAACCCCCCTTGTTAACCAATGAACTGAATGCATTAATGAGGCAGACATTACCTCAGAAGAAACCGGATCCTAGAAAATTCTTCATACCTTGTACCATAGGCACCATGACCTTTGAGAGGGCTCTATGTGACCTGGGGTCAGGGATAAACCTCATTCCCCTCTCTGTAATGGAGAAACTGGGAATCTTTGAGGTACAAGCTGCAAGAATCTCACTAGAGATGGCAGACAAATCTATGAAACAGGCTTATGGACTAGTAGAGGACGTGCTAGTGAAGGTTGAAAGCCTTTACATCCCTGCTGATTTCATAATCCTAGACACTGGGAATGATGAGGATGAATCCATCATCCTTGACAGACCCTTCCTGGCCACAGCAAAAGCTGTGATTGATGTTGACAGAGGAGAGTTGGTCCTTCAGTTGAATGAGGACTACCTTGTATTCAAGACTCAAGGTTCTCCTTCTGTAACCATGGAGAGGAAGCATGAAAAGCTTCTCTCAATACAGAGTCAAACAAAGCCCCCACATTCAAACTCTAAGTTTGGTGTTGGGAGGCCCCAACCAAGCTCTAAGTTTGGTGTTGAGAGGCCACAACACTGCTCTGATTATCTGTGAGGCTCCATGAGAGCTCATTGTTAAGCTATTGACATTAAAGAAGTGCTTATTGAAAGGCAACCCAATGTTATTTAATTATATCCATTTATTTTCCATTGTTACTTTATGTTTTCTTTAGGTTGATGATCATGTGAAGTCACAAAAACAACTGAAAAATCAAAAACGGAATGAAAAATAGCATTAAAAATAGCTCACCCTGGAGGAAGAACTTGCTGGCATTTAAACGACAGTAAGAAGCACCAGACTGGTGTTTAACGCCAGAAAGAAGCATCAATCTGGCGTTAAACGCCAGAAACAAGCACCAAACTGGTGTTTAACGCTAGAACAGAGCATCTACTTGGCGTTTAACGCCAAAACAGGGAGAAAAGCTGACGATTAACGCCAGAAACAAGCAGCAACCTGGCGTTTAACGCCAGAAGTGCACTCTAAGGGCGTTTTGCACGCCTAAATGGAGCAGAGATGCTAAGTCCTTGACCCCTCAGGATCTATGGACCCCACAGGATCCCCACCTACCCCACCTCTTCTTCTCTCCTCTTCACACCTTTTCATAACACTCTTCCCCAAATACCCTTCACCAATCACCTCCATATCTCTTCCGTAAATACCCTTCCCCAATCACATCCATCCATTCTTCCCCAAAAACCTCACTACCTCTAAATTCAAAATCCTTTCCCTCCCAAACCCAACCTGATAAACCACTATTTCATGGTTTATCTTATGCTCAATTGAGTGATTTTTATCAACTCTTTACCACTTATTCATACTATTTGCATGGTTTTATATTTTCCTTCCTGATTTTGTGCTATGACTGAAAACATGTTTCTTTGGTCTTAATTTGCTAATATTAATCCTCTCTTATTACCATTAGATGCCTTGATATGTGCATTAAGTGATTTCAGATATTACAGGGCAGGAATGGCTTGGAGGATGGAAAGGAAGCATGCAAAAGTGGAAGGAATACGAAAAGTTGAAGGAACTGCAAAGCTGTCAGCTTGACCCTCTTGCACTAAAACGGTCATAACTTGAGCTACAGAGGTCTAAATGATGCGGTTCTAGTTGCGTTGGAAAGCTAACGTCTGGGACTTCAATTTGATAGATAATATACCATAGTTTCTTTGATGATAGGCGACGCAAATGCGTGCTCCACGCGGACGCGTCGCAGTGACAAAAAATCAGCGTGTCTGAATTCGCAACCAGCAAATTCTGGGTTGTTTCTGACCCAATTCTCGGCCCAGAAAACACATATTAGAGGCTATAAAGTAGGGGAATACATCCATTCAGGAGACAACAATACATACAACATTCATTCATAATTTTAGGAGTAGATGTAGTTTTAGAAAGAGAGACGTTCTTTCCTCTCTCTTAGGATTTAGGATTAAGATTTCTCTTACTTTCAGGATTGTTTCTTTTTATCAGGTTCAATGTTCCTTTTATTTATTTTTTCAATTTAATTTATGAACTTTTCCATGTTAGATTTGAATTTATGTTTAAACGTAATTTGATGTGTTTCAGATTTATGATTGCTTTATTCTATTTATGATGTCTTTAATTTAATTTAGATTTTTCCCTTTTGGCTTTGGTTAAATAATTGGTGACGCTAGAGTTATCAAACTCGAGGTGTTGACTGAAAATTGGAATTCTTCAAGAATTAAATCGAGTCCCAATAACTCTAGCCTTTCCCAAGGAAAGACTAGGACTTTCGGATTCAAATCAATTCATCCACTTAACTTACCTTCATAGTTAGATGTTAACAAAGTGGGATTAAAATCCAATTCTTGTCATAATTGATAAGGATAGGACTTCCAGTTCTTATACCTTGCCAAGAGTTTTATTATTTATTTAAATTAATTCCTTACAATTTACTTTCTTGCCATTTACTATTCTTGCTTTTTATCTTATACATTAAAAACCCAAAATTCTACCTTTTTCATAGCTAATAATAAGCCATACCTCCCTGCAATTCCTTGAGAAGATGACCCGAGGTTTAAATACACGGTTATCAATTTTATTGGGTTTGCTTAAGTGACAAACAAAACTTTTGTACGAAAGGATTTTCTGTCGGTCGAGAAGCTATACTTACAACGCGATCATATTTTTATATTTCTTTACCGATAGGAAAACCGACCGTCACAACCCTAATACACGAAACCTAACCCTTCCTCCACCCCTATATAAACCCCTCCACACAACCTCATTTTCACACATCACAAACACTTCTCTCCCCCTTGGCCGAATACACACTTCCCCTTCATCTCCTCCATTTTCTTCTTCTTCTTCTACTATTTTCCTTCTTCTTTTGCTCGAGGACGAGCAAACATGTTAAGTTTGGTGTGGTGAAAGCGTTGCTTTTTGTTTTCCATAACCATTAATGGCACCTAAGGCCAGAGAAACCTCAAGAAAGAGGAAAGGGAAGGCAATTACTTCCACCTCTGAGTCGTGGGAGATGGAAAGATTCATCTCAAAGGTCCATCAAGACCACTTCTATAAATTTGTGGCCAAGAAGCAGGTGATCCCTGAGGTCCCTTTCAAACTCAAAAGGAGTGAGTATCCGGAGATCCGACATGAGATTAGAAGAAGAGGATGGGAAGTTCTCTCCAATCCTATTCAACAAGTCGGGATCTTAATGGTTTAAGAGTTCTATGCAAATGCATGGATCACTAAGAACCATGATCAAACTATGAACCCGAATCCAAAGAATTGGCTTACAATGGTTCGGGAGAAATACTTAGATTTCAGTCCGGAAAATGTAAGGTTGGCGTTCAACTTGCCAATGATGCAAGAAAACGCACACCCATACACTAGAAGGGTCAAATTTGATCAAAGGTTGGACCAAATCCTCATGGACATATGTGTGGAAGGAGCTCAATGGAAAGTTGACTCAAGAGGTAACCCGGTTCAATTGAGAAGACCGGACCTTAAGCCTGTAGCTAGAGGATGGTTGGAGTTCATCCAACACTCTATCATTCCTACTAGCAACCGATCCGAAGTAACTGTGGATCGGGCCATCATGATCCATAGTATCATGATTGGGGAGAAAGTGGAAGTTCATGAGATTATACCTCAAGAACTCTACAAGGTGGCTGACAAGTCCTCCACTTTGGCAAGGTTAGCCTTTCCTCACCTTATTTGCCACCTCTGTAATTTGGCTGGGATTGACATAGAGGGAGATATCCTCATTGATGAGGACAAGCCCATTGATGAGCGGATATTTTATACGCTTTTTGGGGTTAATTTCATATAGTTTTGAGTATGTTTTAGTTAGTTTTTAGTCTNCTTTACTATGAGTTGTGTGTTTTTCTGTAATTTCAGGTATTTTTCTGGCTGAAATTGAAGGAGCTGAGTAAAAATCTGATTTAGGCTGAAAAAGGACTGCTGATGCTGTTGGATTCTGACCTCCCTGCACTCAAAGTAGATTTTCTGGAGCTACAGAACTCGAAATGGCATGCTTCCAATTGCGTTGGAAAGTAGACATCCAGGGCTTTCCAGAAATATATAATAGTTCATACTTTTCACAAGGATAGATGACGTAAACTGGCGTTCAACGCCAGTTCTCTGCCCAATTCTGGCGTCCAGCGCCAGAAAAGGATCAAAAGCTGGAGTTGAACGCCCAAACTGGCACAAAAACTGGCGTTCAATTCCACAAATGGCCTCTACACGTGGATTGCTTAATTCTCAGCCCTAGCACACACCAAGTGGGCCCCAGAAGTGGATCTCTGCATCATCCATCATAGTTTACTCATTTGTTGTAAACCTAGGCTATTAGTTTAGTATTTAAACAACTTTTAGAGACTTATTTTGTATCTCATGACATTTTAGATCTGAACTTTGTATTCTTTGACGGCATGAGTCTCTAAACTCCATTGTTGGGGGTGAGG
>NC_029787.2:56402864-56442536 GCF_000816755.2 Arachis ipaensis | reverse complement strand
CCGTGCTGTGACAGAGCATGTGAGCATATTCTTCACTGAGAGGATGGGATGTAGCCATTGACGACGGTGATCCCCTACATAGAGCTTGCCATAGGAGGACGTGCGTGCGTGAACAAGAAGACAGAGGAAAGCAGAGATTCAGAAGACAAAGCATCTCCAAAACTCCAACATATTCTCCATTACTGCATAACAAGTAACCTTTAATCCATGCTCTCTTGTTTATTCGCAACTCAACTGATTAACATAATTGACTTCCTGACTAAGATTTACAAGATAACCATAGATTGCTTCAAACCAACAATCTCCGTGGGATTCGACCCTTACTCACGTGAGGTATTACTTGGACGACCCAGTGCACTTGCTGGTCAGTGGTACGAGTTGTGAAAAGTGTGATTCACAATTTGTGCACCACCCATCACTAAGAAAAGGATGGAGCAAACAAGAGATCATAGACCTCAACAAGAGCATGAGGAAATTCCTCACCATGAAATCCCTGAGATGCCTCAAGGGATGCACTTTCCTCCACAAAACTATTGGGAGTAAATCAACACCTCCCTAGGAGAATTAAGTTCCAATATGGGACAACTAAGGATGGAATACCAAGAGCACTCCATCATTCTCCATGAGATTAGAGAAGATCTAAGAGCTATGAGGGAGGAGCAACAAAGACAAGGAAGAGACATAGAGGAGCTCAAGAATACCATTGGTTCTTCAAAAGGAAGAAGACGCCACGCTCACTAAGGTGGACCCGTTCCTTAATCTCCTTATGTCTTAAAGCTATGAATGTCCTATGAATCTATCACCTTTCTTAAATGAAAAATGTTTTAATTACAAAAGAACAAGAAGTACATGAATTTTGAATTCATCCTTGAAATTAGTTCAATTATTTTGATGTGGTGGCAATACCTTTTGTTTTCTGAATGAATGCTTGAACAGTGCATATGTCTTTTGAATTTGTAGTTTATGAATGTTAAAATTGTTGGCTCTTAAAAGAATAATGAAAAAGGAGAAATGTTATTGATAATCTGAAAAATCATAAAATTGATTCTTGAAGCAAGAAAAAGCAGTGAATACAAAAGCTTGCAAGAAAAAAAAAAGAAAAAAAGAAAATGGCGAAAAAAAAGAGAGAAAGAAAAAGAAAAAGCAAGCAGAAAAAGCCAATAACCCTTTAAACCAAAAGGCAAGGGTAAAAAGGATCCAAGGCTTTGAGCATCAGTGGATAGGAGGGCCCAAAGGAATAAAATCCTGGTCTAAGTGGCTAAACCAAGCTGTCCCTAACCATGTGCTTGTGGCGTGAAGGTGTCAAGTGAAAAGCTTGAGACTGAGCGGTTAAAGTTGAGGTCCAAAGTAAAAAAAAAAGAGTGTGCTTAAGAACCCTGGACTATTTGATTTTCAGTTTCTTGGGGACAAGCAACAATTTAAGTTTGGTGTTGTGATGAGCGGATAATTTATATGCTTTTTGGTATTGTTTTTACATAGTTTTTAGTATGATTTAGTTAGTCTTTAGTATATTTTTATTAGTTTTTAAATAAAATCACATTTTTGGACTTTACTATGAGTTTGTGTATTTTTCTGTGATTTTAGGTAATTTCTGGCAGAAATTGAGGGACTTGAGCAAAAATCTGATTCAGAGGCTGTAGAAGGACTGCAGATGCTGTTGGATTCTGACCTCCCTACACTCGAAGTGGATTTTCTGGAGCTACAGAAACCCAATTGGCGTGCCCTCAATTGCATTGGAAAATAGACATCCAGGGCTTTCCAGAAATATATAATAGTCTATACTTTTCTTGAGTTTTGACGACGCAAACTGGCGTTCAAGCGCCAACTTCCTGCCCTATTCTGGAGTTAAATGCCAGAAACAGGTTGCAAATCAGAGTTAAAAGCCAGAAACAGGCTACAACCTAGCGTTTAACTCCAAAAAGAGTCTCTACACATGAAAACTCAATGCTCAGCCCAAGCACACACCAAGTGGGCCCGGAAGTGGATTTCTACATCATTTATTTATTTTATGTAACCCTAGCTACTAGTTTAGTATAAAAACTACTTTTAGTGATTTATTTCACATCTCTAGTTAGTCTTTTACTAATTTTATGTTCTAAGATCACATTTAGGGGGCTGGCCATTCGGCCATGCCTGAACCTTCATCACTTATGTATTTTCAATGGTAAAGTTTCTACACACCATAGATTAAGGTATGGAGCTCTGCTGTTCCTCATGAATTAATGCAAAGTACTATTATTTTCTTATTCAATTCAAGCTTATTCCTATTCTAAGATATTCGCTTGGACTTCAACATGATGAATGTGATGATCCGTGACACTCATCACCATTCTCAACCTATGAACGCGTGCCTGACAACCACTTCAGTTCTACCTTGGATTGAGCGTTTATCTCTTAGCCTCCATTCCGAAAGATCGGAGTCTTCGTGGTATAAGCTAGAATTATTGGCGGCCATTCTTGATATCCAGAAAGTCTAAACCTTGTCTGTGGTATTCCGAGTAGGATCTGGGATGGGATGACTATGACGAGCTTCAAACTTGCGAGTGTTGGGCGTGTGACAGACACAAAAGGATCAATGGATCCTATTCCAACATGATCGAGATCCGACAAATGATTAGCCGTGCGGTGACAGCGCATTTTGACCATTTTTACTGGTATACACTCATCACCACTAGTATTTCTATCTTTATTTTATATTTTAATTATATTTTAATTATCAAAACCTTATAACCATTTGAATCCGTCTGACTGAGTTTTACAAGGATGACCACAGCTTGCTTCAAGCCGACAATCTCCGTGGATCGACCCTTACTCACATAAGGTTTATTACTTGGACGACCCAGTGCACTTGCTGGTTAGTTGTATCGGAGTTGTGAAAAAGAATTTGAGATTATAAACGTGCGTACCAAGTTTTTGGCGCCGTTGCTAGAGATCACAATTTCGTGCACCACTGTGATAGACATATTGAGGTTGAGGATTGGTGCGCGAAATTAGAACTCGCACAACTTAACCGGCAAGTGCACTGGGTCATCCAAGTAATACCTTAAGTGAGTGAGGGTCGATTCCATGAGGATTGTCAGACTGAGCAAGCAATGGTTGTCCTGTTGGACTTAGTCAGGCAAACAATAAAAAGAGATGTTGAAAACGCATAAAACGAGACAATAAAGAAAGCAATAAGAGTTTGGTGTAAAAATAGTATGAGGAAACAGTTAAGGTCTCGGAGATGTTTATCTTTTCCGAATTAAAACTTCTAACTAACCATTTTAACAATGAATGATTTATTCTATGGCAAACCACTAGTGATTATAACCTAATCACTTAGCGATTTAATCTCCCCTAACCTTCGTCAACCGCCACTCTTGTGGTCACTTAACTCAGGTCAGAGGGTGAAGTTTAGAAATCCAGTTTATACCACAAAGGCCCTAATCACCTCAATCCTGGCTGAATAGATGTTGCTTATCCCCATCAGGTTGTGTGATTAGCCATCTAGGTGGAGTGTTTCCAAGATGTAGTTCAAGCGAGATAACTCTCTCGAGAATCACAAGAACTCATGCAGAAAAGGGTCATACTCTCGTCCCACCCAGTTCATAAGATTAAGAATGAAAACAACACCTTAGGATTGAATCAAAAATATATTAAAATAGAAGAATAATAATCTTAATCCATAGAAATAAATAGAACTCCTAACCTTAACCAGGAGGTTTAGTTGCTCATAACTTACAGAGAAAACAGAGTTCTGAAAAGTGCAGAAGGAAGAAGATAATGTTCGAACCCTTAATAGGGTTAATCTTTTCCTTTAAATACTAACCTAATAATAAATTCTAGACCTAAAATATATTATTTTCTAAATAAAAATTACAAAAAGAAAATAAAATAAAACTAAGAAGTGCTAAATCCACTTGGAAGCCTGATGCACCACTATTTCGTGGTACATTTTGTGCTTAATTTAGGGGATTTTATCAACTTTTCTCACACTTATTCAATGAAATGGCATGGTTTTGTAATTCTCCCTTAATTTGTTCTTAAGTGTGAAAACATGCTTTTTAGGCCTTTAATTTGCTAGTTTTAATTCACCTTTGATTCCACTAGATGCCTTGATGTATTTGTTAGTGAATTCAGGTTGAAAAAGGCTAGGAATGAATCAAAGGAGTGAAGAGAAAAGCATGCAAAGTGGAGAATTCATGGAAAATCAAGGATTTGGAGTGCATTCATCGACGCGCACGCGTGGTAGACGCACACGTGTGGATATGAAGTCGTATGGCGACGCTTACGCATGGGAGTAAAATGCCAAGCGACGCGTAGCTCGCACGTGACCTCATTAAAGTGAAAATGCTGGGGGCGATTTCTGAGCTTTCTAAGCCCAGATCCAACTCATTTTCTGAATCTATTACATATAGAATTCAAGACGAGTCTAGGGGGGAGCACATAGTTTAGTTTTCATCATGCTTTAGTTAGTTTCTAGAGAGATAAGCTCTCTTTTCTCTCTAGAATTAGGGTAGATGTAGACTAGGATTTCTGAGATCTAGGTTTAATTCATGCTTTGATTTACTTTTCCTTTTTAATTCCTTGTTCTTTTACCATTACCTTCCTAGTTTAGTATTTCATTCCTTGTATTTGTTTACTTTGTTGTTGATGCACTCTTGTTCCTTTTATTTTTCTTTAATGTAATTTATGTTTTATATTCCTTTATTGTTGATTTGAGTTGTTGTTGTTAGTTTCCTTGCAATTGGTAGTTGTAGATTTATATTTCTTGCAATCCTATTTTGCCTTCCTTTTATGCCTTCCACGTGTTTGATTAAATGCTTGGAAGGATGTTAGAGTAGATTTTTGTGTTCTTGGCTTGGGATGGTAACTTAGGTGAACTTGAGTTACTAATTTCCAAGTCTTGATAATTGGTGTCCATTGACTCTAGCTTCCATTAAGTTAATTAGTGAGGTGGCTAGGACTTAGGGATTAGGATTGGTGTAACTCATTTGACTTTCCTTCACTTGTTAGAGGATGACTTAATGAGATTGATCCTTGCAATTATCATGTTGTCGTTAGTAACAAGGATAAAGATCCTTAACCATCAACCCTTGCCAAGACCTTTTTACTATTTGAGTTTCCTTTACTTTCTTGTCATTTATCTTTCATGTCCCTTATCCAAAACCCCAATACTTGTCCCATAACCAATAACATGAACACTTCCCTGCAATTCCTTGAGAGATGACCTGAGGTTTGAATACTTCGGTTATTATTTTTATTGGGGTTTGTACTTGTGACAAACAAATTTTTGATTGAGTAATTGTTTCTTGGTTTTATAACTATACTTGCAACGAGATTTCATTTGTGAAATTCTTTACCGACACACAATTTTGGTTCATCAAAATGGCGCTGTTGCCAAGAAGTTGCAAATGTGTGCTTGTTATTGGTTATTGTATATATGTGAATATTGTGAATATGTTTGTCTTTTGCTTGTTTGTTAGTTTTTGTTAGTTTTTAGGACTTGGTTAGTTTTGTTTTTTTATTTGCTACTATGAATTCTCATCCTTTTGGCTATGAGTTTGGTTATAACTATGTTGTAGAAAATGGGAATTTCAATGAGAACATACATCAAGGATGGGATAATCAAAGGTGGGAGGAGCCTCAAGCTTATGGACAACCTTCTTGGCAATAACCTCCTCCAGTTTCGTATAGGTATAATTCCACTCCTTATGCATATCAATCTAATGGATGTGGTAATCTTCATTGTACTTGTCAACAACCACTACCACATGCCTAGGACCCCTATCCTCAACATAGCCCTCAATCATACTCACAAGCCCCCATTTTACCAAACACCTTCCTATGACCCTCATCCATCATATGACCAATCACTCTTACCTTACCCTTGTGACCATTATGTTAGAGAATCCGTAGAACCACCCACATTCCAATACAATTACTCGCAAGGACCACAAATTCCATACACACCACCTTCATACCCTTACCAAGAAGAACCACCTTCCTATTATGAATCCTTTCTCCAAAATAATAGATCCTCCTATCCACCCCAATCTCCAGTAGATGAAACCCTTGGCCTTATTCTTCAAGGATAAGAAGAGATAAAAGGGAGGTACTAGAGTTCACGGCCACTTTAGATGAGGTAGCAAATCGATTAGCCTCCCAATGCTTGAACACTCAAAGCACTCCCATGGCCACATGTGGAGAATCATTTGAAGAGCATAACATGAAGGAGAGATTGAGAACTCCGGTGGAAAATGAAGAATTTTGCTTTGTGTTAGAACAATTGGAGGAACCTATAATTGTTGAAGAAGAGGAAGAAGTGGTTAAAGACTTAGGGGATGCGGAACCTCCATGGGAATCTAGAATCATAGAAAAATTCTCCAAGAAGATTGAATTTGATGTTGAGGAGGAAAGTTCACAACCTCCAAAACAATTTTTGAATGAATAATTGGACGGGATAGATCAAGAATTGAGTTCCCTTGGCAACGAAGATCAAGCATCAAGTCTTCTTGGTGGTGAATCCTTTGAACTTGAAGAACCTTCTCCTAGTGAAATGGAAAGCAATGTGGAGGTAGATTTCTCTCATCCTCCCATTTATGATTTGAGTGATGGAAAAAAATTGGATGAAATTGATGAATAAAGGATTGAAATTGAAAAATCTTGTGAAGAGGTGGAAGTCCTTAGAAAAAGAAGGACGGGAGTTGAATACGTTTTGTCAAGATCCTTGGAAGCTTCTTTACCTAGGTTGTCATCTACTCCTACATTTGAGTGGGTAAAATTCATCTCTATTAGCTTTATTGTCCCACTTGAATATGGATTGCTTGAAACGGATGGTCAACTTAGAGAACTTTGTGGGATATAGCGTAAGAGAAGGATGTTTCGTGGTTGGCGTTTTAAATCAAGGCTCATTTTGGTTAACGCATCAAAAATGAGGTACAAAGGTTTGGCTAGTGCTCAATTAGGAGGGTCTAAAAGGAGAATTTGGCACTTCATTGAGAATTTATCTTGCTTGCCACCCGGATGGACTAATGATGATCAATTTAAAGATGGGTGTAGAAACAAGATATGGGATCCGAGAGTACATGTGGATCAATTTTGGGAGCCCTTACCTTGTGCGGAACTCCATCAAGGCTTGGAGGTATTAAATTTGAAGAATGGAGCTTATTGGAAACTCAAGTATTGGTGGATGTTCAAGGATGGATTCAAGCACAAGCCACCTTCATGAGGAGCTCCTCATAAGTCCAACTTAAGGACAATAAATAAAAGTGCTATGTGGGAGGCACCCCACCATGGTAACATTTTTCCTTTTTCTCTTTTGTAAAAATTGGTAAAATAGGTTTGATTTCATGTTTTGATTGGTTTGTTGAGTTTAGTTGGTAGTCTAATATGTTAAATAAGGTTTTATGGTGTTTTGGTAGTTGTTTGGAGGTTTGAAATGCTTGGTTTGGTGCAAGAACTTGAAAAAATTTTGAAAAACAGAGCACCAACCCACACGTACGCGTCACCCACGCGTACGCATCATCCCAAGCTTTTTGACCATCCATGCGCACGCGTCACTCTACACGTACGCGTGGATTGCCTGTTTCACCACTCTTCTTTTCTTCTTTTCTTTCCATTCCTTTCCTTCTTCTCTCTTCTCTTCTCTTCATCCCTTCTCTTACCCATCATCCAACACTACCAAACACCATTTATAACCATTCCTTTTAGATAGTTAGTTGTTTAGTTAGTTTAATTTTCATCAATGTTCTATTTTTTTTATGTTAAGTGTTGGATTATTAATTTTATTTACTGTTTATTGCTGCTTATTATTAACTGAATGCTATTTTAGCATAACTGGTTTTGGATATTCATTGTTGGATTTTCATTGTTGAGGTTATATTTTGATACTTGGTTTTGAGTTTCTTTGTTGAACAACTGTGAACACCAAGTACATTAGAATTGCCTTTAAAGCATATTAAACCTTTTTGAATTGCATGATTTGACCACCATGTGATTTGAACCCTTTTTCTTTGATTAGGAAATTTATTGATGGATGTTGTACATTTACCTTAATGCATTGTTTTTCTTGATCATATGCATCCATATATTTTTGGCTTGAATGCTTTCATGCTTCTTTATTGCTTGTTTGGTTGTTTTAACCTACGAGTTAAGAGCATCTCAAGCACATTAGGATGAGTGAAGTGCATGTTTCTTTCGTGTAACTGTGACATAGCTTTTTATGTTAGGATGTGTGTTCTAAACTGCGCACAACATAGAATGCACACTTACGTTTATCCATGTCACACATTGGGTCACTCACTTCATTCTAGTGATGATTACCTCATTCCAACAATGTATGCTTCCTTGCTTTTGCATTTACTTTTCTTACTATCATGTCTTCTATTTTCAGGATAAGTCATTATAAGCTGAAACGGAAGTGGGAAAAAGAACATGCAGCAACCAGTTGATCCACCAGCTGAAGGTGGCAACCCGTGAAGTCGTCGTACCCCCTTGCTCATCCTTGAATGCACCGAGGATGGTGCAAACTTTTAAGTGTAGGGAGGTCGTTCGACCAATCGGCGCTTTTGGGTGACAAATTTCTAATCCCAACACTTTTGCATTTCATTTTAGGTCTATTAGGATTTTTAGTTGTATTTTCTTATTTTGCATATATATACATAATAAACTTTGTCAAAATAATGAAATTTTTCAAGAAATTTATCTATAGGGCATCCCAATTGATTTGAGTAAAAAATTTTCATTGAACTTGCTTGAATTATATCTTGTGGAACATGATTTTTGAGCTAAGAACACACAACCATGTGAGTTTTGAGCCTAATTATGTGGTTACATCATACAACCACTTATTTTCCTTCTTGTGTGTATTATTCTATTTCTATGATTGTAATCTTTGATTTGTTTCATTCTTTATGTCCATTATTCCATGTATATATGTATTTATATGATTGAGGCCATCATTTCATTTAGCTCACTTACCTAAATAGCCTACCTTTTATCTTCCATTGTTAGCCAATTTTGAGACTACGATTAACCCTCTTATTCTTAATTTTAGCACATTACAAGCCTTAAAGCAAAAACTAATAAATGTCCTTAATTTGGATCTTTGATTAGCTTAGGCTAGTGAGTGTGTGTATCATTCAAGTGTGGGGAAACATGGGACATTGGTTGAGATAAAAGTGTATTTTGTATTTTTATTGAAAATATTGGGAATTGTGATGATCGGATTCTTGACGGTTTAGAATTTATCTAATGGGGTCTCGTTGTAAAGTATAGTTTCCAAACCAATCAATAATCCTTTCATACAAAAATTTTGGTTGTCACAAAGAACAAACCCCAATGAAAATTAACCGAAGTATTTGGACTCCGGGTCGTCTCCCTAGGAATTACAATAAAGTGCCTTGTTATTGGTTATGGAGTATGTTTTGGGGTTTTTGAGATAATGGACAAGAAATATAAATGGCAAAGGAAATAAACTAACAAAAAGGTCTTGGCAAGGTTAGGTGGTCAAGGATCTCTATCCTAATCACTAGCATGGTTTTGTAATTCTCACTTAATTTGTACTTAAGTGTGAAAACATGCTTTTTAACAAAAAGGTCTTGGCAAGGTTAGGTGGTCAAGGATCTCTATCCTAATCACTAGCATGGTTTTGTAATTCTCACTTAATTTGTACTTAAGTGTGAAAACATGCTTTTTAACAAAAAGGTCTTGGCAAGGTTAGGTGGTCAAGGATCTCTATCCTAATCACTAGCATGGTTTTGTAATTCTCACTTAATTTGTACTTAAGTGTGAAAACATGCTTTTTAACAAAAAGGTCTTGGCAAGGTTAGGTGGTCAAGGATCTCTATCCTAATCACTAGCATGGTTTTGTAATTCTCACTTAATTTGTACTTAAGTGTGAAAACATGCTTTTTAACAAAAAGGTCTTGGCAAGGTTAGGTGGTCAAGGATCTCTATCCTAATCACTAGCATGGTTTTGTAATTCTCACTTAATTTGTACTTAAGTGTGAAAACATGCTTTTTAACAAAAAGGTCTTGGCAAGGTTAGGTGGTCAAGGATCTCTATCCTAATCACTAGCATGGTTTTGTAATTCTCACTTAATTTGTACTTAAGTGTGAAAACATGCTTTTTAACAAAAAGGTCTTGGCAAGGTTAGGTGGTCAAGGATCTCTATCCTAATCACTAGCATGGTTTTGTAATTCTCACTTAATTTGTACTTAAGTGTGAAAACATGCTTTTTAACAAAAAGGTCTTGGCAAGGTTAGGTGGTCAAGGATCTCTATCCTAATCACTAACCACAACATGAGAATTGGCAAGGATCAATCCCACTAAGTTAACCCCTAACTAATAGTAGAGGAAAGTTAAGTGAGCTATATCAATCCAAGTCCATAAGTCCTAGTTCTACACCTAATCAATTGGTGAGATCTAGCGTTAATGGCTCCCAATCATCAATCACTTGGACATTAGTGACTCAAGAGTTCCTAAGTTACCTTTCCAAGCCAAGAGCACTAAATTCTACTCTAAGATCTAACCAAGTATTTTATCAAACACTTGGAAGACATAAAAGGAAAGCATAGTAAAATTACAAGGAATATAAATCTACACTACTCAATTGCAAGGAATTAAACAACAATAAAGCAAATCAATGATAAAAGAACATGAATCATAAATTGCATTAAAAGAAAATAGAAGAAGAAAGAGTGCATCAACAACAAAGCAAGCAATTACAAGAATGAAATACAAAATTAGAGAGAGAAAGAGTGGAGGAACAAGAAATTGTAAAAGAAAAGTAAATCAAAGCATGAATTAAATCTATATCTAAGAAATTATAATCCTAATTCTAGAGAGAAGAGGGAGCTTCTCTCTCTAGAAACTAAACTACATGATGCTAAGCTACAAAAACAATTGCTCCCCCTTGCCCAAGCTTGAATTTTGCATGAAATAGCATTAGAAATGAGTTGGGTTGGGCCCAAAGTGCTTCAGAAATCGCTGGGGGTGATTTCACATTAGTGGGCCACGTGCTCAATCGGCGCGCACGCGTACATGGCACGTGCATGCCCCTTAACGCGAAGCAACATATGGCAAATTTTATATCATTTCGAAGCTCCAGATGTTAGCTTTCCAACGCAACTAGAACTGCTTCATTTGGACCTCTGTAGCTCAAGTTATGGTCGATTGAGTGCGAAGAGGTCGGACTTGACAACTTTACGATTCCTTCATTTCTTCATGAGTTCTCCCACTTTGCATGCTTTTCTCCTCACTTCTTCTATCCAATACTTGCCCTATGAACCTAAAATCACTCAACAAATACATCAAGGCATCGAATGGAATTAAAGTGAATTAAAATTACCAATTTTAGGGCCTAAAAAGCATGTTTTCACATTTAAGCACAATTCAAGGGAGAATTACAAAACCATGCTATTTTATTGAATAAATATGAGAAAAGGTGATAAAATCCTCCAAAATAAGTATAAGATAAATCACGAAATCGGGGTTTATCAAATTGGGTACATACTCATGTGTTAACTAAATGTAAAACCATATGCATTAATACTTTTGTATATACTTTATTGCAAAAAGAAAGAAAAAAAAATATATATATATACAAAATAAAGAAAAAAATATATATGAAAAGAAAAATAAAAAAAATAAAAAAAGAAAGAAAAGAAGAAAAGCAATAAAAAGGGGACAAAATGCCCCAAAGTGAAATCCAATAATAATCAATGCATATGTGTGGTGATCAAAGATAGAATGCATGAGTGTGTGAAAAAGTGAAGAATGGGTAGTTAGGTTAGCTTTGAAATTGTATAGGTTGTCATAGGTTAGGTAGGAAGTTTAAGTTAATCAAAGATTCAAATTCTAGTCCACCTATCCATATACAATCCTACCTTGACCCTAACCCCATTACAACCTATGGAAAAGACCTCATGATATTTGTATGCATGCATGAAACAATTGTTGATTGTTAGAAGAAAAACAAATCTTGGAAAGCATGATTAGGGGAGAATTGAGTGAATCAACCCTATACACTTGAGTGACTAGAGCGGATACACATCCGGTGAGGGTTCGATTGCTCAATTACATGTTTTCACCATGATCATCTCTTTTCTTGCAAGTTTGTAAAATCTTTCAATAACTCAATTCAATTATGGGTTTGATTTGACTGCTATACCTCTAGCCCTTATGTGCATATATGCTTTCTTGGAAGTTGATTTGTTTTGACCAAGTAGTTGCATTCATTTAGATAGTTGCATTTAAATAAGTTGCATTTAGTTAGTTTGCATTTAATACTCGTTGATACCCTTTGTCTCTTTCTTGGTTTAGCATGAGGACATGCTTGGTTTAAGTGTGGGTAGATTTGATGCACCACTATTTCGTGGTACATTTTGTGCTTAATTTAGGAGATTTTATCAACTTTTTCCACACTTATTCAATGAAATGGTATGGTTTTGTAATTCTCCCTTAATTTGTACTTAAGTGTGAAAACATGCTTTTTAGGCCTTTAATTTCCTAGTTTTAATTCACTTTTGATTCCACTAGATGCCTTAATATGTTTGTTAGTGAATTCAGGTTGAAAAAGACTAGGAATGGATCAAAGGAGTGAAGAGAAAAGCATGCAAAATGGAGAATTCATGAAAAATCAAAGATTTGGAGTGCATTCATCAATGCGCACGCGTGGCAGATGCACACGCGTGGATATGAAGTCGCATGGCGACGCGTACGCGTGACATGACGCGTAAGCGTGGGGAGTAAAATTCCAAGCGACGTGTACGCGTGACACATGCGTATGCGTCGCAACTCGCACGTGACCTCATTAAAGTGAAAATGCTGGGGGCAATTTCTGAGCTTCCTAAGCCCATATCCAACTCATTTTCTGAGCCTATTACATGCAGAATTCAAGAGGAGTCTAGGGGGAGCACATAGTTTAGTTTTCATCATGCTTTAGTTAGTTTTTAGAGAGACAAGCTCTCTCTTCTATCTAGAATTAGGGTGGATGTAGATTAGGATTTCTTAGCTAGATCTACGTTTAATGCATGCTTTGATTTACTTTTCCTTTTTAATTCCTTGTTCCTTTACCTTTACCTTCCTAGTTTAGTATTTCATTCTTTGTATTTGTTTACTTTGTTGTTGATGCACTCTTGTTCCTTTTATTTTCCTTTAATGCAATTTATGTTTTATATTCCTTTATTATTGATTTGAGTTGTTGTTGTTATTTTCCTTGCAATTGGTAGTTGTAGATTTATGTTTCTTGCAATCTTATTTTGCCTTCCTTTTGGGCCTTCCAAGTGTTTGATTAAATGCTTGGAAGGATGTTAGAGTAGATTTTTGTGTTCTTGGCTTGGGATGGTAACTTAGGTGAACTTGAGTTACCAATGTCCAAGTCTTGATAATTGGTGTTCATTGACTCTAGCTTCCACTAAGTTAATTAGTAAGGTTCCTAGGACTTATGCATTAGGATTGGTGTAGCTCATTTGACTTTCCTTCGCTTGTTAGAGGATGACTTAATGAGATTGATCCTTGCAATTATCATGTTGTGGTTAGTAACAAGGATAAAGATCCTTAACCATCAACCCTTGCTAGGACCTTTTTACTATTTGAGTTTCCTTTACTTTCTTGTCATTTATCTTTCATGTCCCTTATCCAAAACCCCAAAAAATACTTGTTCCATAACCAATAACATGAACACTTCCCTGCAATTCCTTGAGAGACGACCCGAGGTTTGAATACTTCAGTTATTATTTTTATTAGGGTTTGTACTTGTGACAAACAAATTTTTGATTGAGAAATTATTTGTTGGTTTAGAACTATACTTGCAACGAGATTTCATTTGTGAAATTCTTTACCGACACATAATTTCCGTTCATCAATGCCCAAAGAGGTGTGAAACGGGCTGCTGATGGCGTTTAACTTTAGGAATGGGGGTTAAACGCCAAGGGAGGAGTGCAACATTGCTGGGTTGTGCCCCTTGCTAGCGTGAAATACCAGGTGGACATTTAGCGCCCAGGGGGAGTGTTGCCAGCCTTTTCCTTTCTTGCTTCAGACTTCTCCGAACTCAAAGTAGCATCCAAAGGTGACTTTGGCACTAAAATCAAGTTAAAATAAATAAAATCTATCTAAAAATAACTAGAAAATGATAGTAAAAAGGGTATGGGATGCTCACGCATCAAGGATTCCTTCTCTTATTGTGGTAGACAAGAGGAGTTGAGGATATTCTTTCTTGCTACATCGGGGAATGTGATAGAAGGTTGAGAATTTCATTCGATTCAATTTCTTGTTATGGTGTGGACAAGTTAGGTTGAGGATTCCCTATCGTTGTATCATAGTCTCTCTTTGATTGTGAAGTGTGGGGTACACTCCCTCCCGAGAGTGTGGCAGATACTATATCCCAGATAGTGCCACCTCCAATGAGATGGTGGAAGGTTAAGGATTCCCTTCTTGTTGTTCTTCTTGGACATGCACGAGAGAAAGATTTGTCCAGGTTGGCTACCAGATGTGTCAGTTCTGGAAGTTTAACCAACACATGAGCTCACGACCAGTAGGAGAGACATGCATCATACTGCATTTGTTTGCAATTGTTTGGGTGTGCATAATTGATTTGGTTTGCCTAATTGATAATATATGTAATTGCTAATTGTACTACTTGTCATAATTATTCTCTATGTGTGATTGTTTGATTACTTGTGATTGTGACTTGTTAGTTCATATTGTGGTGGATTGTAAAAAATCTCCTCATGATGTTTTGAATATGATTTAATTATGTTTTGGGACAAAGGTCATGATTTAATTACGTTTTAGGCCGAAGGCTGTGGTTTGATTAGTTTTGGGCCGGAGGCCGTGACTATTTGGGCCGAAGGCCATAATTGGGTAAGTTATACGCCTTGGAAAGTTGGTGAAAGTTTGATATGCACATTGACTAGTGATGGTGTGATTAATGATCTTGTTTTTGAATGAATAATCACATAAGTTTGAAATAAAGATTGAGGTTAGGGAATTAATGAATAAGGGATTGGATGGATTTAAGAATGAAATAAATTAAATTTGAGATACAGATTCATAAGACAAGCAATGATCATTGCTGTTAAACGGATTTTAATTATATATGTATATCCTTCTATAACAATTCTAAAATTCCTTGTGTTAGACCGTGTGGTTAGGCTCTCATCCCCTCTAGCCTTATCTTTTTCAGGAATTGACGAGGAAGCTTATGAAGAGTTTTTTGTGCTTTATGGCTATATTATAATAGATCCCTTTTCCCTTGCCATTGTTATCGATATTTACATTTTGTAAAAAAGGAGAGGAGTAGTGATTTTATGACATGGTTTTGTATATATGTACATATGTTTGAATGTGAATTTAATATTCTTTGTGTGTATATATTTGTATATATGTGCATACGAACAAAAGGAAAAAGTATTTCTGGTTTTTCAAAGAAAAGTCGATACGGTTTCGAGTTAAAAGCTCCTATTTTATTACTAAATATATGGATGTTGTCATAATATTGTCACTATCAGAGTGGCACAGCCGGAAGCGTGACATTCTGATAGTAAGGGTGTTACATTATGGTATCAAAATAGTCTTTCATGTAGAGCCTGACGGATGGACTGATTATGCTTCAATTGCATACTCTGAGTGTCTGCTATGTTATTGGTCTTCCCCAAATGGCAAGAGTTAGAGTTTTATGCACATGACGGTCTATTGATTAATGCCGTTAGTCTATCATTGCATACCTCATGGTATTAAGTTTGGCCAACTTAACACTAATGGTTTATGTATATGGGAACACTAATGGATTATCATAGACGAAATAGAAGTTATAGGTTTTGTGAATTACGTGGTTTGGAAATGTTATGTATTCTTCTTCAATTGGTTTGAGTAGACAAATGCGCTTGGATCGAGCCGCGTGATCTTACGAATCATTTATTCCCTTATTCTTTGTCTTAGAATTTCTTGTTTCACTGCCTTTTTTTGAAATGTGATTGGTTCTTTTGCTTCCTGTCTTGCATTCGCTTTCCTTCATGGACCTTAGTAGGCATCGTTTGTGAACTCTGTACTTCTCTTATTTAGCTTTAACCTCTTTTGGCCTAAGACACCATCTTTTCTTTTGTTTCTGCCAAAGTTCTTTGACTCAGATTTCTTAAGGTGCGATTTGACACTCTGTTTGGCACATCTAGCCATGTATGTACATCTTTGTTAAATTGCACCCTATTATGTTTCTTCTTCATGTTTCAATATAGTGATAAGCTATGTAATATTTTTGTATGTTATATCAATTCTCAAGGACGAAAATTTTTGTAAGTGGGGTAGGAATGGATTATCTTGGTGCCAATTCAGTGCGGGTTGATTGATGACATGTCATCATGTCATGTTTTTCTATGCTTTTCCATACAAGAAAGTGATGATTAGTGCTTACATTTTGCATTCTTTTGTGCTTAAATGGTATATTTCTTTGATCTTTTGATTTTATAAACTTTGTAGGAAATAAGAAGAAAAAGAAGGAGAAAAGCACAAAATAAGCTAAAAAGAAGAAAAGAAGAATTTTGGGGCACACTTTGAAGTTTGAGCACGCTTGGAACTTTAGGCCACGCTTTTAAAAGCATGGCCCATGACCATGGAGCCTTGACATATGCATCATGAATTATCATGCATGCATTTAATGACCGAACCAATAATGAAAGCATGCATGAAATGATGCATGAAACGTTAATTAATTAAGCCAATGAATGCTACGACATTTAATGAAAGCATGCATCATTAAAGCCAATTGGCTAAAGAACATATCATGCTTTGAACATGAATGCATTGGCTTTATTAATTAAATGAAAGTTCATGAATGCATTACTAAGATAATTGGCATTAATAAAAAGCCAAAGCATGCATATAATACAATGAACCAAGGCAATAAAGCCTAGCGTTCATTAAAGAAACGGAGCGCTCATCCAAGGAAGAAAGGGAGCGCTACGTTAAATTTCATTCACTTTTTCGTGACTTTAAGCAAGGCTAAGCAAGGAAGCAAGGACGCTACGTTGAAAAATTCAACTGAGTGCCATGAGGAAAATTGCTAGCCAAAAAGGAAACAGCCAAGGTTCAAAGAGGGAACCTCACTCCAAGTATAGCGCTACGTTGAATGCTCCCACTGAGTGCTATGTGGATACACTCAATTACAAGGCCAACGCTCAAATTTAAGGAGCGCTACATTAAATGTATTCACTTTTTCGTGGCCAACAAATGAAGAAAAGAGAAGCGTGCACAAGGCAAAGGGGCACTACGTTGAATTATCTCACTGAGCGCTATGTAGGCAAGGCTCGAGGCTTGACACAAGGAGCCAGTGAGTGCTACGTTATCTTTCCTAACTGAGCGCTCCCCTGGAAGCATGCCCCAACCCATTTTTAAACAAATGCCTCCTGACCCAAGCTTCACTCCAACACATCCTGACTCAATTGAACCAAGCCAATCCGGATCCACTCCTCTTCAAATCCAAAGCAAGCAAAGCCCATTATCATCACTCAAAGGCACAAGAGATAGTTAGAATAGGAATTTCATTTAAATTGTAATTTGTTTTCAATTTCAATTTCATTTTTATTTTGTAAAGCCTATATAAAGGCATCAATTCCATTTCATTGAGAAGGCTGGCTCTGCTAGAGAGCAATAGGAGTAGGATAGAATAGAGAGCTCTTTGTTTAAATTTTCCTTTGTGAACTTGAGAAATGGAAATCAGATCTGGGTTTTCTTTTCCTTTCTGTTTCATTATCCTTCCTCTGCAATTTCCTTTCTATTTTGATCGAGAGAGCAATTGAGCTCTTGGCTTTCTTTCTGTTTTTACTGCTTCATTGAAATTGTTAATTTCCCTTTGAGATTTTAAATTGATCTAAGTCTTCTTGCTGATTTCCTCTTTTGCTACTTTTACTTTTCTGCAATTACACACTTCAGTTTACATTGTGATTGATCTATTGATTTCTTTAATTTCCAGCACCCAGCCCCTTTACATTTCATGCAATTTACCTTTCTTGTCATTTAAGATTCTGTTATTTTATTTCCTGCAAGCTATATCTGATGCAATTTTACTTTTCTTGTCATTTAAGCTTCAGCTAATTTACAATATGCTCTTTACTTTTAAGTCAATTTACTTTCTGTTGATCAATTTCACCCAAATCAGCAATCTTAGCTTGACTAGACTAATCACCCACTAAAGTTGCTTGATCCATCAATCCTTGTAGAATCGACCTCACTCTAAGTGAGTTTTACTACTGGATGCAACTCGGTACACTTCCCGGTGAGTTTTGGTGTGGAATCTTATTTCCACCCATCATTGATTTCAAGGATCACATTGGTGAGGATCTTTGGTGGGGCTTGGACCAGTTAAAGTTGAAATTGTCGGAGAAAAGATTTCCCAAGGTTGAGATCGCCATCAACGAAGGTACGGATTTTGGTTTTGGGTAGGCATTATGTAAAATTATGTGAAACCCTAGGTTAATTGCCTCTAAGATAGCGTTGGATGATGGGTTATTGATAATGGTAATTGCTTAGAGCCAATGCTTGTATGAGGTGATGTGAAATGCTATGATTTTGTGGATTGCATTGTTGATCAGAAATAAATGTATACATAATTGAAATTGAATATGAAATTATATGTTGATTGCCTATTGTGGCGAACGGTATGAAAATTGGGCCAGAGGCCGTGATAGGGTGAGGTATCCTTATTTAGTAACTTATGATAAGTTGGTGGCATTGATAATGTAAATTATTGTTGAAATAATGAGAATTGGTTGTGATGTGTTATGGACTTGATTGAAAATTGGTTAGTTAGGCTTGAAAATTGTTCCAAGTAATGGTTTGTGACGGTTTTGGAATGAAGTGAATTGGAGAACATGACGGTTAAATGGAAAAATAATAATAATAACAAGAGTTATTTATACATGTAACTTAAAAATATTACATATCATTAAAATCACAACTCCTATCCCTCTTTACAAAAATAAAAAAATAATGGCGAGGAAAAATAATAACTAAGCTAAAACAACAATATCGTATAACCAAAAGCATATTAATCTCTTCGTAAGCTTCTTTTTTCGTTTCCTAAAAAGATAAGGCTGTAGGGGGTGAGTGGTGAGCACATATTTTATATGCTTTTTGGCATCATTTTCATATAGTTTTTAGTATGTTTTGTTTACTTTTTATTAAGTTATTATAGGTTTTAGTGTTAAATTTCACATTTTTGGATATTACTATAAGTTTTTATGTTATTGTACAATTACAAGTAATTTATGGCTGAAATTGAGGAGCTGGAGCAAAAGTTTGATTTTGAGACAGAGAAGCACTACAGATGTTGTCCGGATCTGACATCCTTGCACTCGGTAGAGCTTTTCTGGAGCTACAGAAATCTAAATGGAGCGTTCTCAATGGCTATGGAAAGCTAACTTCCAGAGCTTTCCAAAAATTTATAATAGTCTATACTTTGCTTCATATTAGAAGGCTGATAAACCACTATTTTATGGTTTATCTTGTACTCAATTGAGTAGTTTTTATTAACTCTTTACCCACTTATTCATACTATTTGCATGGTTTTATATTTCCTTCCTAAATTATGTGTTTTGATGGAAAACATGCTTCTTTGATCTTATATTTGCTTATTATTAATCCTCTCTTATTACCATTAGATGCTTTGATATGTGTGTTAAGTGTTTTCAGAGATTATAGGGCAGGAATGGCTTGGAGGATGGAAAGGAAGCATGCAAAAGTGGAAGGAATACAAGAAGTTGGAGAAATTACTAAGCTGTCCAGCCTGACCTCTTTGCACTCAAACGGCTGTAACTTTAGCTACAGAAGTCCAAACGACGCGGTTTTAGTTGCGTTGGAAAGCTAACGTCCGGGGCTTCGATTTGATATATAATATGTTATGCTTCCCCTGATGCTAGGCGACGCGACCGCGTGATCCATGCGGCCGCGTCGCAGTGACGGAAATCAGCGTGTTTGAATTCTTCTCCAGCGATTTCCGGGCTGTTTTCGACCCAGTTCGCAGCCCAGAAAACACAGATTAGAGGCTATAAAGTGGGAGATTGCATCCATTCATAAGGAGGCTTTCATATTTACAATTTTAGGGGTAGATGTAGTTTTTAAAGAGAAAGGTTCTCTCCTCTCTCTTAGGATTAGGATTTAGGATTTCTCTTAGTTTTAGGAGTGACTCTCAATCCCAGGTTCTTTATTTTTATTTATTTTCTCAATTTAATTTATGAACATCTATGCCAGATTTAATTTCTTTGTTAATGCAATTCGAGGTATTTTCAGATTTAAGATTGCTTTGCTTATATTGATGCTTTTAATTTAATTTAGATATTTTTCTCTCTTTTGGCTTTGGTCAAGTGATTGGTAGTACTTGAGTTATCAAACTCAGCAAGTGATTGAAATTGGCAGATTTTGCTTTAGCTATGATTGCTCTAAACACTAGTCTCTCCACAGAAGTTGACTAGGACTTGAGAATCAAGCTAATCAGTCCACTTAACCTTCCTTTGTTTAATAAAGGCTGACCAAGTGGGATTAAAACCCAATTCTTTTCACACTTGATAAGGATAACTAGGATAGGAATTCCAATTCTTATACCTTGCCAAGAGATTTTATTATTATTATTTTATTTTACTTGTCATATAACATATTCTCTCCTTACTTCCAAAACCCCAATTTACAAACTCATAACCAATAATAAGAATATACCTCCCTGCAATTCCTTGAGAAGACGACCCGAGGTTTGAATACTCGGTTATCAATTTCAAAGGAGTTTGTTACTTGTGACAACCAAAACGTTTATATGAAAGGACTTTTGAAGGTTTAGAAACTATACTTGCAACGAAGATTTATCCACAAATTTCTAGACCACGCAAAAGTTCTCTCATCAAAGGCTCAAAACTGGCATCCAATGCCAGCTTCCTGCCCTCTTCCAGGCGTCTAGCGCCCAAAGAGCAGAGCCCAACATTCAAACGCCCAGAGAAGACCCTCTAGCCAGCGTTCAATGCTCTAGAAGCCTCATAGCACGTGGATCTCATCAAAGCTCAGCCCAAACACTCACCAAGTGGGTCCCAGAAGTGGATTTAGCACTAAAAAGACTATTTTACCCTTATTAGTCATTTATTTAGTATTTAAGGGATTAGATTTATGTTATTAAGCACCGTTTGGATGATCTTCACCCATCATATAGCATATTTTCGTTTTTCACTTTGTATTTCCTTTCAGTATGAGTTTCTAAACCTCCTAGGTTGAGGGGAGGAGCCCTGCTGAGTCCTACGAATTAATAAAAGTATTAGTGTTTCTCTTCAATCCGTGTTTGATTAATTCTAAGATGTATACACGTTCTTCAACATGGTGAATAGGATGATTAGTGACAATCAGCTCTGTTCATCACACTAAGACAAACGTGCCTGACAAACACCTGTGTCTACTTGGATTCGTGTGAATACTTCAGTGGAAAGCATCGAACCGCCAGCTTCATTATATATCTCTCAGACGGCTAATCCATGACTTCATTGGGGACTTCTCGAGACACCATTTCTGCTGATTTCTGGGGAGATTAGGGTCTCTGTAGTAGAGGCTAGAACCCTAAGATACAGCATTTTCTGATCTGGAAGATCCGACCTTGTTTGTGGCGCTTTGAGTAGGATCATTAAAGAGAATGGACTGTACGAGTTTCACCCTCAAGTAGACTGGATCCACACTAACCCTGGGGTTCAAATTCGGAGGAGTATTGATGACCTCTCAATAAAGGCGTTGATCACATACAGCCTGCCATTGAAGAAATCACTCACAATAAAAGAAGACAGCAATACCAGAGTTAACTCAGAAAGACAAAGCAACTCCAATCCTTAACCATATTCCCATTCCTGTTCACTTTCCAATTCACAAACATAAATTACGAATAGTTTCCCCTTACTTCTTGATTCGCCTGACTAAGACCTGCAAGATAACCATAACTTGCTTCAAACCATAATCCTCGTGGGATTGACCCTGACTCGCTCAGGTATTACTTGGACGACCCAGTGCACTTGTTGGTACAGTTGTACGAGAGTGTGGGGATTCGTGCACTAGTGAAAACCTAACCACACCAATACCAAACTTAAATTGTTGCTTGTCCTCAAGCAACTGAAAACAATATGAACCTGAGA
This sequence comes from Arachis ipaensis, assembly GCF_000816755.2. NCBI lineage: Eukaryota > Viridiplantae > Streptophyta > Magnoliopsida > Fabales > Fabaceae > Arachis > Arachis ipaensis. Next base: position 56,420,405 of record NC_029787.2, on the reverse strand, counting down.
TGTGGGTTTGCACAAGAGTTGATGAGTTTGCAATTAAGCTCCTTTCTATTTGCCTGAGTGGGGTTGATAACACTGTGATCTTGAATAGTTTTGGTTTCCCACTATCTTTTGAAGCTTAGGAGTGCCAATGTCATTCGGAACTAGAATCCGGATGATATTATGAATTCTCTTTCTTTTAACTTCTGATTAATCCTTGAACTCAGAATTTTCTTTTTTTTTTCTTTGGTGCTTTGCACCTTGAGCCTAGCTGTGACTCTAAATATTTTGTCTCAAGCTTTGCTTGACACAGAAACACCACAAGCACTTAACTGGGGAACTCTTTGAGTTCTCATTTTTCTATTGAATTTTCCAGTTATTGGTGCTCAGAGCCTTTGGCATACTCTTTAATTGCACTTGGCTTTGACTCTAAGTATTCTATCTCAGGAATTTCTTGACACATGCATACCACAAGCATATAGCTAGGAAAATAACTCCTTTGAGCTTTGTTCAATTCTATCCTTCCTAGCCATTCATGCTTAGAGCCTTGGGCCTTGCCTTTCATTTTTCCTCTTTATTTCTTTTGTTGTTTCCTTTGTTTCAAAGATCAACTTCTTGTTTAATTTAGAGAATCCATAATACTTCTCTAAATCCATGTTCCTCATAATTAACATCCTTTACTTCAAAATCAAATATGCACTATTTTTTTTAATGAGACAAATCTATATATAACTCAACCACAGATAAATACCACCACATCAATTTAAATAAGACAAATCTATATATAACTCAACCACTCATGTATTACACCATTTTTATCTTCTTTTTCTTTTTGAACTAAAGCTCAGTGAGCGGTACATGAGGCGTCTTTAAAAAAAAAACAAAAGCAACTGAATTAAACTAAAATACCTAAGAACTATAAATACTAAAGATCATGCAAATGATAAAGATAAGTAACAGAAAACAGGAAATAACAAATAAGAACGAAAAGGGAAATAGCATAAGAAGAAACTTAATGATAAATCCCAATTTTGTGGTTTATCTTGTGTTGATTTTAGGGGATTTTATCATCTTTTCTCACATATATTCAATGAAATAGCATGGTTTTGTGAATTTCTCCTAATTTGTGCTTAAGAGTAAAAACATGCTTTTTAGGCCTTAAAATTGCTAATTTTAATTCACTTTAATTCCATTCGATGCCTTGATATATTTGTTGAGCGATTTCAGGATTAGAAGGAAAAGATTGGGTTGAAGGAATGAAGAAAAAGCATGCAAAAATGGAGAATTCATATAGAAATGAGGATTTGCTGAATTGAAGGCCACGCGCACGTGTCACCCACGCGTACGCGTGAGATGAAGATATCGCAAGCGACGTGTAAGGGTCACCCCACGTGCACGCATGACTAGGAAAATTGCCAATGACGCGGACGCGTGACCCATGCGTACGCGTGACAAGCGGCACATGACCAACTTAAGGGCAAAATGCTGAGGGCGATTTCTGAGCTCATGGAGGCCCAAATCCAACTCATTTCTGATGCTTTTGAACCCAAGGATAGAAAGAGATTGAGGGAGGAGAACCATAGAGTAATTTTTATCATGTTGTAGGTAGAATTCTAGAGAGAGAGAAGCTCTCCCTTCTCTCTAGAATTTAGGGTAGTTTAGGTTTAATTTTCTTAGATCCAACTTTTAATTCTTGTTTTGATTTAGTTTTTCCTTTTTAATTCCTTGTTATTATACCTTTGTTCTTCTAATTCTTGTTGTTAATTTCCTTTTCATGTCATTTTTATGATTGATGCACTCTTGTTGATTTCAACTTCCTTTTAATGTAATTTCACATTTCTATGTCTTTTTATGTTTATCTTAATTGTTATTGTTGATTTCTTGTTCATGTTAGTTGTAGCTTTTATTAATTCTTGCATGTTGTGATGTTTACTTTTCTTGCACTCTAGGTGTTTGTTAAAATACTTTCTCTAGTTTTTGAGTAGTTTTCTTTACTCTTGGCCTAGGCTAAGGGAATTGGGTGACATTGAGTTATTGGGTCTCAATGAATTGGTGATTTGAGAATCCTTTATGGTCAATTTGATAACTATTAACTCTAGCCTACTACTAAGTCAATTGGTAGCTAGGTTAGGACTTATGGATTGATGTTGATCAAATACTTAATGCACTGAGGTAGATGTTATACTTACTTCAAGCATAGGAGTAGACCAAATGGGTTGGTCCCTTATAATTGTCAATATATGGTTTGTTGACAAGGATGGTGATCTCAATTCCTATGTTTAGCCAAGAGTTGTTTGCCTTTCTTTATTAGTTCTTGTCATTTACTTTCTTGTTATTTACTTTTCTTATTAACTACAAATCAAACCCCTTGCATCTTCATAGCCAATAATTGATCACTTCGTTGCAATTCCTTGTGAGATGACCCGAGGTTTAAATACTTCGATTAATTTTCATTGGGGTTTGTACTTTTGACAACCAATCTTTTAAATTTGATTGAGAATTATTAGTTGGTTTGGAACTATGCTTACAACGAATTTCCTTTTCTATTAAGAGAAATTCTAGACCGATAATAATTTTTACTATCAAATTTTTGGCGCCGTTACCGGGGAATTGCAATGGTGCTATGTTATTGGCTATTGTATATATGTTAATATGCTTATTTGTTAGTTTTTGCTTGCTTTAGAAGTTAGTTTTTATTAGTTCTTATTAGTTTTTGTTTTATTTTCTTTTGATACCATGAATTCTCATCCCTTTGGCTATGAGTTTGGTTCAAATTATGTTGTAGGAAATGGGAACTACAATGACAATATGCATCAAGGATGGAACAATCAAAGATGGGAGGAGCCTCAAGGGATTGATCAACCTTCTTGGCAACAACAACCTCCGGCTCCTTATAGGTATAATTCCAATCCTAATGCATATTTATCTAATGGATGTGGTGACCCTTATTGTGATTGTCAATAACCACCACCGTATGCCTATGAACTACCTCCTCAACATGGTTTTGAATCACCTTACTCACAAGCCCCCTACCAACAAACACCTCATTATGACCCTAATCCCTATCCACCATACCAACCACCTTATGAGCCATACGAACCATACATGGAACCACCATAATTCCAACACAACTACTACCAAGAACCTCCTCCATATACCTCATCTCCATACCCTTACCAAGATGAACCACCTTCCAGTTATGAGCTCTTTCCCCCAAACAATGAACCCTCTCTCACACCACCACCTATGGATGAGTCTCTCCATGCCTTCAAGCTAGCACAACAAAGAGATATTAGCTCTTACCTCCAAAGGCAAGAAGAGACACAAAAGGAGTTCAAGAAGATAGAATTCATGCTTGCCATCGTAGCTGAAGTCATTCGCAACATGGTCTCTTCCCGCCTAAGTCTATGTGATCAAGGCACTCCCATTGTTGAATGTGGAGAAGAAATCAAGGAGCATAGTGAGGAAGTGAGTTTGGTGCTTCAAGGTGGAGAAGAGGAGTTGAAGCAAGGAGTGCAACAAGAGATGAGGGTAGAGATGATTGAAAAAGAAAGAGTGGTTGAAGATCTAGGAGATGTTGGAAGTCCATGGGGATGTAGAATTAGAGAGCCCTCTTCCAAGAACCTTGACATTGATGTTGAGGAGGGTGCGCAACCTCCAAAGCATATCATGGTGGAAGACTTTGAAGAGGTTGATCAAGAGATGGATTCAATCATTGAGGAATTCCTATCTACAATTGAATCCTCTCCCATTGGACATGAAATTAAGATTAAAGAAGAAGATGCACAACCTTCCATGCCCTTAGTAAACAATGAAGAAGAGATTGAATTGGAAGAGAGCTACCACGAGGTTGAGGTTAAAATTGAACAAGCTTGCAAAGAGGTGGAGATAGTCAAGGAAGAGCACAAGGGAGTGGAGCTTGCAAGACCATTGGAGACACCCCTTCCTAAGTCACCATCCAATACAACATTCAAGTGGGTAGAATTCCTATCCCTAAGCTTTATTATTCCCCTTGAATATGGTTTGATTGAAAATGATGGACAACTTAGAGCTCTTTGTGCATTGAGGAGTAAGAGAGAGTTGTGTAGTGGTTGGAAGTCTGATGTTAGGCTCATCAAGGTTTAGGAGCAATGGTTGGTGTAGAACCAAATTGTATGGGTCTAGGAAGTTGTTTGGAAGCTTCATGGAGAATTCTATATGCCTACCACCCAAGTGGAATCATGATGATCAATTAGAAGACGGGTGTGAAAATAAGATATGGGATCCCGGATCACAACATGAAGACCAATTTTGGGAGCTCATATCTTGGGAAGAACCTCACCCAAGCTTGGTGGAGATGGTTGGAAATTCTGACAACCAATTGAAGAGCAAGCATTCTTGGAGGTTCAAGGATGAACACAAGCACAAGCCACCTTGACAAGGAGCTTCCCAAATGTCTAACTTAAGGCTTAAACTAAAAGTGCTAGGTTGGAGACACCCCACCATGGTAAACTCTTTCCATTCTCTTGTATATATAATCAATGAATGCATTGAGTTTCTATTGATAGGTAGTATCTTTCTTTGCATATTCTTGTTTATTTGGTGCTTTGATTGTTAGCTTGTTTGATTAGATTTGTGCCTTAAGTTGTAGAGTAGTTGTTGGTGAGTAGTGTTTTACTTGAAGTGTAAGTTTTGTTTGTTTGTATTTGAAAATTTTTCAAAAAAAAAACCAAAAGATTTGTTGTTAAATTCAAATTTTGATTGCTTTAGAATACTTGTAGATTAGGAGAGTGCCCTGTTTTTGTTTTCAAATTCTTTAAAAAAATAAATTGCGCCCACGCCTAAGCGTGGCCGACGCGCACGCGTCGGTTGGCACTTTGGGACTTCAGGTACAAAAACCAGAGAGTTGTGCAAAATTTGTACGAGTACTGTGCTGGAGCACAATTGCTTCACACGCGTGCGCGTCGCTGACGCGTACGCGTCAATTGTCTATTTCGCCCACCCACGCGTGAGCGTGGGCGACGCTTCCGCATCGCTTGTCCCTGTTGCCTTCCACGCGCACGCGTGGGTGATGCTTGCGCGTCGATTCCGCACCCTGCCTCCCCTGTTTCTACTCTGTTTTCTTTTCCCTTCTTCTCTTATTTCTTATTTCTTTTTTCTTCTTTCTCCTTTCTTCTTCTTTCCTTTTCTTTTCCTCTTTCTTCTTCCTTTCTTACTTTCTCTCTTCCTCTCTTTCCAAATTTCCACTTCTCATTTTTCTTATTTTTCATTTTCTTTTATTTGTTGCATTTACTTATTTTCATTCATTGCATTTTAATTTGTTTTTATAGCTTGTTCTTTTTTTTCTTTTCTAAGTCTCTTATTTTAATAAGGTGTTGAATTCTCTTGCTCAATTGTTGAGAACTTCTTGGATCATCTTGGTGCTTCTTGACTTGTTTGATATTGTTGGGTGATGAAACTTTTAAATCAATACGTAATCTTTTATGGATCTTGTGTTCTTTGTGCATTAACATGAACTTCTATTGTTTTTCATGACCCACTCTTTCTTGCTTGAACTTGATGCAACATGCTCTTCATGTCATTTATTTATACTTTGACTTTACTCCTGCATCAAGTATTAGTTGATATGCCCTTTGTCTCTATTGCTCTCTCATTTACATGCGTAGCTAACATGCAGTGAGAACCCTACTCTTATTTGGTATTAGCCCCCGCCTATGTTCTAATTTCTTTAATATCTTTGTTGTGGGCTTAACTATCTTTCTTTTTCTCTCCTTTTAGGCTGGCCACCAAGAAGGAATGGAAAAGCTTCTAAATGGGGCAAGAAACAAGTTCATTCGCACAATCCTTTGAGGAAGCTCATCAGTTGTAGCAACCCATCCACCTTGCTCTTCTTTGCATGCACCAAGGACGGTGCAATCTTCAAGTGTGGGGAGGTCATCCGACTAATCTCCGTGGGTAACAATTTCCTTTTTCAACACCAATTCTTAATTTTCTTTGTAGTTAGTTGTTGCATTGCATGTTAGTTAGAATTTGTATATATTTTATCACTTCTTTTTATGTTTGGACTACTTGGTTAGGGTGATGATTTCTTTCCAAGAAACTGTTTTAGGGCACCCTACCAATTTGAAAAAAAAAATTGTGTTGAACTTGCTTGAAAGAATTTATTTTGGAACATGGTTTTTGAGCTAAGAACACAAGCATGTGAGTTTTGAGCCTAATTGTGTGGTTATATCTTATAACCACTTATTTCTATTCTTGTGTGCATTATTCTCTTTCTATGATTGCAATTCTTGCTTTGTTTGATTCTATATGTCTATTATTCCATGTATACATGCATTTATATGATTGAGACCATCATTTCATTTAGCTCACTTACCCAAATAGCCTACCTTTCATCAACCATTGTTAGCCAATTTTGAGCCTATTCAATCCCTTTTGTTCTTAATTTTAGCACATCACTACCCCTAAGTAAAAAACAATAAATGTCCCTTAATTTGGATCTTTGATTAGCTTAGACTAGTGAGAGTGTGTATCATTTGGGTATGGGAAACTTGGGACATTGGTTGAGGTAAAAGTGTATGTTGTATTTTTGTTGAAAATCATGGGATTGGGTACATATTCATGCATTAAATATGTAAAACCATATGTATTGATGATCTTGTATATATTTTAGCTTGAAAAGAAAAAGAAAATGATAAATAAAAATAAAAAAATAAAAAAAAGAAAGAGAAAAGCAATAAAAAGGGGACAAAAATGCCCCAAAGCAAAATAATAATAACAATGCATATGGAATGTAAATCAAAGAGAATGCATGAATATGTGAAAAAGTGGGAATCATTGGTAGCCAGGTATTGTATTAGAATTGTATAGGTTGTTATATGTGTTTGGTGAGAGCTTAGGTTAATCAAAAGATTCAAATTTCAAGCTCACTTGACCATATGTATCCTTACCTTTACCCTAGCCCCATTACAACTTATGAATAAGTCCTCATGATGAATGTATGCATGCATTGAATAATTGTTGATTGTTAGAAGAAAAACAAATCTTGGAAAGCATGAGTAGAAGAGAATTGAGTGAATCGACCCTATAAACTTGAGCGATTAGAGCGGATACACTTCCGGTGAGGGTTCGATGCTCAATTCCTTGTTCCCGGCTTTCAAGAGCTTTCTTCTTGCAAGTCTATTTGAACTTCATTTTGATATTTGAATTGGTGATTTGTGAATCGTCATATGATCTTAGCCCTACTTGTTCATTTAGCCCGATTTTGTGGTTTATCTTGTGTTGATTTTAGGGGATTTTATCATCTTTTCTCACATTTATTCAATGAAATAGCATAGTTTTGTGAATTTCTCCTAATTTGTGCTTAAGAGTAAAAATGTGCTTTTTAGGCCTTAAAATTGCTAATTTTAATTCACTTTAATTCCATTCGATGCCTTGATATGTTTGTTGAGTGATTTCAAGATTAGAAGGCAAAGATTGGGTTGAAGGAATGAAGAAAAAGCATGCAAAAATGGAGAATTCATGTAGAAATAAGGATTTGTTTAACTGAAGGCCAAGCGCACGCGTCACCCATGCGTACGTGTGAGATGAAGATTTCGCAAGCGACGCGTAAGCGTCACCCCATGCGCACGCGTGACTAGGAAAATTGCCAATGACGTGTACGCGTGACAAGCGGCACGTGACCAACTTAAGGGCAAAACGCTGGGGGCGATTTTTGAGCTCATGGAGGCCCAAATCCAACTCATTTCTGATGCTTTTGAACCCAAGGATGGCAAGGGATTGAGGGGGGAGAACCATAGAGTAATTTTCATCATGTTGTAGGTAGAATTCTAGAGAGAGAGAAGCTCTCCCTTCTCTCTAGAATTTAGGATAGTTTAGGTTTAATTTTCTTAGATCCAAATTTTAATTATTGTTTTGATTTAGTTTTTCCTTTTTAATTCCTTGTTATTATACCTTTGTTCTTCTAGTTCTTGTTGTTAATGTCCCTTTCATGTTATTTTTATGTCTTGTTGATTTCAACTTCCTTTTAATGCAATTTCATATTTCTATGTCTTTTTATGTTTATCTTAATTGTTATTATTGATTTCTTGTTCATGTTTGTTGTAGCTTTTATTAATTCTTGCATGTTGTGATGTTTACTTTTCTTGAACTCTAGGTGTTTGTTAAAATGCTTTCTCTAGTTTTTGAGTAGTTTTCTTGACTCTTGACCTAGGCTAAGGGGATTGAGTGACCTTGAGTCATTGGGTCTCAATGAATTGGTGATTTGAGAACCCTTTGTGGTCAATTTGATATCCATTAACACTAGCTTACTACTAAGTCAAATAGTAGTTAGGTTGGGACTTATGGGTTGATGTTGATCAAGCCTATTTGACATACTTCAAGCTTGAGGTAGATATTGTACTTACTTCAAGCATAGAAGTAGACATAAATGGGTTGTCCCTCATAATTATCAATGTATGGTTTGTAGACAAGCATGATGATCTCAATTACTTATGTCTAGCCCAGAGTTCTTTCCTTTATTCTATTAATTCTTGTTATTTACATTTCTTGTTCCCTATTTTAAAAACCCCAAAACATTCTTTCATAGCCAATAATAAAGCACTTCATTGTAATTCCTAGGAAGAACGACCCGGGATTAATACTCTCGGTTATATTATCGGGGTTGAACTAGTAACATCCAAATTAAACTTTGATTGAGCATTGCTTGTCGGTTGGGAACAATACTTGCAACGAATTTATTTCCTCTAACCGGGAAAAAATTCTTAGCCGACAATTTTGCACTATCACTCAACCATCTCAATCATCTTGCTGATCATTTCCTCTATCAGGCTGAGCTCTCAGATATCCTTTCAGTCGCCAAAAGTCAAGTCTCATCTGTGTGAGCTCCTGGCACTGACTCTGCTGCTCTACCAGAACTTGCTAAAGAAGAGCACTATGACCATCCTGGCTCACCCTCAACTACTCTATGCAGAAGGTCAGCTGATGCCAATACTCTTGTAGTGGAAAGTAGTGTCCTTGAGGCATCATAGGCTACTCCTGCTAAAGTTGCGGAACTAGCTCTCCTTGTGCTGTTGGCTCCTCTCTCGGGGCTCGTGCATACTCCCGGGCATACTCTATCGTCTTCTTAGAGATCGGCCTCTCTATAGGAATAAGGGTGTCATGCTCTATGGACACTCTAGAGGCATCACAGAGGTGGTAGATAAGATGTGGGAACACTAACTTGGTGTGGGTAGAGGCATTAGAAGCAATGCTATATATCTCCTATGCAATCACTCACTCCACCTCCACCTCACTCCCGAGCATGATATAGTGGAACATCACAGTTCGGTCTGTAGTAACCTCAGAACAGTTGCTCGTTAGGATGATGGAGCATTGAATAAACTCCAACCATCATCGGGCTACCGGTCTCAAGTCATGTCGCCCCAATTGATAAGGCTGTGACGTTGAGATTTTTGCCAGTAAAGAATGTCATAAAAACGGTTGCGTTGTAGATATAGTCTCTAAACCGACAAAAATATCTTCGTACAAACGTTTGGTTGTCACAAGTAACAAACCCCTTTTAAAATTGATAACCGAGTATTTAAACCTCGGGTCGTCTTCTCAAGGAATTGCAGGGAGGTATGTTCTTATTATTGGTTATGAAGATTGTAAATTGGGGGTTTTGGAAGTTTGGGCAATGCGCACAGGTATATTTTCGAGCAATAAAAATAAATAAATAATTGTAAAATAAACTCTTGGCAAGGTATAAGAATCGGAAATCCTATCCTTGTTATCCTTATCAGATGTGATGAGAATTGGATTTTAATCCCACTTAGTTAAGTCAAGTGGACTAATTAGCTTGATCCTCAAGTCCTAGTCAACTCCTGTGGAGAGACTAATGTTAGAGCAATCTTAGCTAAAGCAAAATCTGCCAATTTCAACCACTCCTGAGTTTGACAACTCAAGTGTTACCAATTATTTAACCAAAGCCAAAAGGGGGGAAAATATCTAAATTAAATTGAAAGCAATCTTAAACAGAGCAAAGCAATCTTAAATCTGAATTATCTCAAATAACATTAATTAAGAAAATTATATGTAACACGGAAGAGTTCATAAATTAAATAAAAATAAATAAAAATAAAGAACCTGGGATTGAGAGCTACTCCTAAAACTAAGAGAAATCCTAAATCCTAATCCTAAGAGAGAGGAGAGAACCTCTCTCTCTAAAACACTACATCTACTCCTAAAATTGTGAATGTGGAAGCCTCCTCATGAATGGATGCATTCCCCCACTTTATAGCCTCTAATCTGTGTTTTCTGGGCCGCAAACTGGGTCAGAAATAGCCCAGAATTCGCTACCAGCGAATTCAAAATGCGCTGATTTCCGTCACTGCAACGCGGCCGCATGGATCACGCGGTCGCGTCGCCTAGCGTCAGGGAAACTACAACATATTATATATCAAATCGAAGCCCCGAACGTTAGCTTTCCAACGCAACTGGAACCGCGTCGTTTGGACCTCTGTAACTAAAGTTATAGCTGTTTGAGTGCAGAGAGGTCAGGTTGGACAGCTTAGCAATTTCTCCAACTTCTTGCATTCCTTCCACTTTTGCATGCTTTCTTCCCATCCTCCAAGCCATTCCTGCCTTATAATATCTGAAAATACGTAACACACATATCAAGGCATCTAATGGTAATAAGAGAGGATTAATAATAAGCAAATATAAGATAAAAATAGCATGTTTTCAATCAAAGCATATAATTAGGAAGGTAAATGTAAAACTACGCAAATAGTATGAATAAGTGGGTAAAGAGTAGATAAAAACCACTCAATTGAGCACAAGATAAACCATGAAATAGTGGTTTATCAACCTCCCCACTCTTAAACACTAGCATGTCCTCATGCTAAGCTCAAGAGAAGCTATAAAGATGAAGAGGAATGGTATGAAATGCAACCTATAAATGCAACTACATGCTAAATGCTTTTACTTACTTGGTTAAGAGTAAATAAGTTCTCCAAGACAAATACAAACCAATTTCCACTAATTCAAATCAGACAATAAAAAGCAAGTGAACTTGTAAGAAGACAGCTCATGAAAGCAGGGAACATAGAATTTAAGCGTTGAATCCTCACTGGAAGTGTATATCACTCTAATCTCTCAAGTGTATAGGGTTATTCACTCTACTCTTCTCTAGTCATGCTTTCTAAACCTTGTTCTTCATCTAACCAATCAACAAAAATTTAGCATACAAATGCAAACATCATGAGGTCTTTTTCAAGGTTGTAATGGGGCTAAGGTAAGGGTAAAGGTATATATATGGCCAAGTGAGCTTTATAAATTGAATCTTTAATTAACCTAAGCTTTCACCTAACATATATATACTCTATATAACTTTAGTTCATGCTTAGCTACCCATAATTCCCACTTTTATATGATTCCTTTTCTTTTTAATCTATCACATGTGCATTGATTTTTCATTAACTTAATCATTGGGGTAATTTTGTCCCCTTATTTATTTTATTATATATATTTTTTTCTCTCTTTTTTTTTTTATAAACTGAATCATAAAAGCAAACATAACTTATCAATGCACATGGATTCTCCATTATTTTTCTATTTTAGTTTTTTATGAGTAGGTTCCCAAATTCCCAATATTCAAATAAATTATAAACATGGCACATTCCCTTATTAACCCAAGTTCCCACAATTTCCCCACACTTATTTGATACACAATCTCTATCTTAAGCTAACCAAAGATTCAATTGGGATAATTAATTTGTTTTCTGCTTAAGGCTAATGATGTGGTAAAATATAGAACAAATGGGGATTAAAAGGCTCAAAGTGGCTAACAAAGGTGATGTAAAAGGTAGGCTTATTTGGGATAAGTGAGCTAATAACAAATAATGGCCTCAATCATATACAAGCATGTAAATATACTAAATAATGGACATATAGAATGGAACAAAGCAAAGATTGCAGTTATAGAGAAGAAAACACACAAGAATAAAAATTTTATGGTTAAATAATGTAACCATATAAATAAGCTCAAATCTCACAGGTTGTATGTTCTTTGGCTCAAAAACCATGTTCCAAATACAACTTCAAACAAGTTTTAACATAAAATTTTTTCAATTTAAATTAGTGAAATTTTTCAAAGATAGGGTCTTAAAAGAATTTTATTACTTTAATCAAGTAGTAACTAAATGCATAAAATCAAACAAATATGCAAATGCAACAATGAACTAACAAATAAAATAAAATATTGGTGTTGAAACAGAAAGGTACTAACCCATGGAGATCGGTATCGACCTCCCCACACTTAAAGATTGCACCGTCCTCGGTGCATGCGAAGATGTGCAAGTGGACGGGTTGTTTCAACTGATGCTCTTCTCATCAAGGAATGTGCGTAGGAACTTGTTTGTCTCTCCCATTAAGAAGCTTTTCCTCTCCCTTTGTGGTGGCCATCCTGAAAGAAAAGGAAAAAGAAAAAGTAACCCAAAAAAGATAGAAAATAAATAAATAAAATGTGGGTGTTAATGCCAGATAATAAGGGTCTCAATTACATGGTAGCTACAACATGCAAGTGAGAAAACAATAGAAGTACATGGCAGATCAAGAGTGCAAAATTTTGCAATAATGGGAGGAGAGAGTCGGTAATGAAAGACAATGTAAGTTCGTGGCAATGCAAATATAGTGCAAGTATTATAAAAGATTGGCATTGGCAGATAATTAATATCATCCCACAGTGTAAAACAAGTTATTAAGCACCAAAGTAATTCAAGAAAAGATGTAACAGTTGAATAAGAACTTTTGAACACCAAAATTAATAAATTTAAAAAAAAATAAAAATATGCAATGAATGAAAGTATGCAAATAAATTAAATAAAATAGAATGGGAGTGAGAGAAAATAAGAGAGGAAGAAGAAAGAAATAAGAAAAGATAAGAGAATAAGGATTCGGAGAAGAAAAGATAAGAAAATTGGCACTAATCTGGATAGGTTGTGTAACGCTGGCGACGCGGTCGTGTGGGTGACGCGGTCGCATGGTGCGCAATAAGGTTAGGCGACGCGGACGCGTGGGGCACGCGATCGCGTGACTTGATTTGTGCTAGTGGCGCGAGTGCAGCCTCGCGGTCGCACAACTCTCTGTTCAAAACTTAGTATTGCCAAAATCCTGGGTGACGCGATCGCGTGGGGACGCAATCGCGTGAGTGGCCATCATGGGGATATGACGCGGATGCGTGGGGCACGCATTTGCATGGTGAGGCTTGGGTTTTCAACACGATTCCAGCCCAACTCCAGCTCAACTTTTGGCCATGCACCCTTTGACGTCGAAATCCAGGTCAAGCGGCCGCGTGGGGCACGCGATCGCGTGGGAGGCCGGTATTCCCCTGCGACGCGGACGCGTCAGCGATGCGGTCGCGTGGGACGAATTGTGCCACTGGCACGCCTCCAGCCTTGCTCCAGCGTGACTCTCTGTTCGTTTTTATTTTCTCTTCTCTCCTTGCGACGCGGACGCGTCGCTGATGCGGTCGCATCACATGCTCGCTTTTTTTTTTTTTAATCTAAAAAATGTAGAATGCAGTGTTAATATGAATGGTATGCAAAACTCCAGGTTCAATATAACAAAATAAAATAAAATTCAAAAATAAATAAAACTAAGTAATGAAAAGGGAACGATCATACCATGGTGGGTTGTCTCCCACCTAGCACTTTTAGTTAAAGTCCTTAAGTTGGACATTTGGTGAGTTCCCTGTTATGGTGGCTTATGCTTGTATTCATCCAGGAATCCCCACCAGTGTTTGTACTTCCAGTAACCTCCGGGGTCCCAAACTAAGCATGTAAAGCCCTTAAGAAGCTTCAAACAGATTCTTAGAACTTGGCAGCTTTCTTTCAATTCAATCTCCTCTTCATTGCTTTCCAAGGGCATGGGAGGTTGTGCTTCTTCTTCTTGAATCTCCATCTCTTGATCAACCTCTTCCAAGTCTTCAACTATGATATGCTTTGGAGGTTGTACACCCTCCTCAGCATCAATTTCAACCGTCTCGGAAGGAGGCTCTATGACTGGACTTTCCCATGGAGGTTCTGCATCTCCTAAGTCTTCAACCACTTCTTCTTCTTCTTGAACAATACTTGCCCATTGAATTAATACTTGCCCCAGTTGTTGAGTGGTTGCCTGAAATCGATCCACTGTTTCCTTGAGACGATCCTTTGCCTCTTGATGCACTCGGCTTTCATAAATAGGATCATAGTGCTCTTGGATTTATGGATATGGAGATGGTGAATATTGAAGTGGTGGTTCTTGTGAGTAGTTGGGTTGGAATTGGGGTGGTTCTATATATGGTTCATATGGCTCATAAGGCGGTTGGTATGGTGGTTGAGGATTAGGGTCATATGGAGGTGAATGGCGGAAAGGGGCTTGTGAGTTTGGTGGTCCAAAGTTATGTTGAGGAGAGGGTTCATAGGCATATGGTGGTGGCTGTTGATAATCAAAAGAGTGCTCACCATAGCCATTGCCTTGATATGCATCACAGAATGGTTGTTGATAGTCCATTGGAGGTGGTTGTTGCCATGAGGGTTGATTAAATCCTTGTGGCTCCTCCCATCTTTGATTGTTCCAACCTTGATGCTTGTTCTCATTGTAATTTCTTCTTCCTGCAACATTATTGTAACCAGACTCATAGCCAAAGGGGTGAGAGTTCATAGTAGCAAAATAAAAATTAAAAATGAAAATAAAAATAAATTTAAATTAAAAGGTTATTTAAATTTTGAATTTGAAAATTAAATTTTGAAATTTGAAATTTGAAATTTTGAAATTTGAATTTTGAAATTTGAATTTTGAATTTTTGAAATTTGAATTTTTGAAATTTGAAATTTGAAATTTGAAATTTGAAAATTTTTAAATTTAAATTTTGACAATTTTTAAATTTGAATTATGAAATTTGATTTTTGAAATAAGATCAGATAAGATAAAAATTTTAAAAATAAAAATCTGAAAAAAAAAATTTTTTCGAAAAAAATTAATTAAAAATATTTTTGAATTTAATGAGAAAAGAGAAAAACAATAAAATGACACCAAATTTCAAATTTTTAGATCAAAACAAAGAAAACAACTAAGAACAGCTTGAAGATCAAGATGAACACTAAGAACAAATTTTTGAAAAAAAATTTTTTTAATAACTAAATAAAAACTAATAACCTCTTAATTTACGAAAAAGCAAAAATAAAAACAAATAAACAAGCAAAAATCAAAAAATATTTACAATAACCAATAATAAGGCACACGTTTGCAATTCCTCGGCAACGGCGCCATTTTGAAGACCTGAAGATTGATGGTTTAGAGGTTATAGAAACTCTCGTTGTAAGTATAGTCTCTAAACCGACAAAAATCCCTTCGTACAAACGTTTGGTTGTCACAAGTAACAAACCCCTTTTAAAATTGATAACCGAGTATTTAAACCTTGGGTCGTCTTCTCAAGGAATTGCAGGGAGGTATGTTCTTATTATTGGTTATGAAGATTGTAAATTGGGGGTTTTGGAAGTTTGGGCAATATGCACAGGTATATTTTCGAGCAATAAAAATAAATAAATAACTGTAAAATAAACTCTTGGCAAGGTATGAGAATCGGAAATCCTGTCCTTGTTATCCTTATCAGATGTGATGAGAATTGGATTTTAATCCCACTTAGTTAAGTCAAGTGGACTAATTAGCTTGATCCTCAAGTCCTAGTCAACTCCTGTGGAGACACTAATATTAGAGCAATCTTAGCTAAAGCAAAATCTGTCAATTTCAACCACCCCTGAGTTTGACAACTCAAGTGTTACCAATTATTTAACCAAAGCCAAAAGGGGGAAAAATATCTAAATTAAATTGAAAGCAATCTTAAACAGAGCAAAGCAATCTTAAATCTGAATTATCTCAAATAACATTAATTAAGAAAATTATATGTAACACGGAAGAGTTCATAAATTAAATAAAAATAAATAAAAATAAAGAACCTGGGATTGAGAGCTACTCCTAAAACTAAGAGAAATCCTAAATCCTAATCCTAAGAGAGAGGAGAGAACCTCTCTCTCTAAAAAACTACATTTACTCCTAAAATTGTGAATGTGGAAGCCTCCTCATGAATGGATGCATTTTCCCACTTTATAGCTTCTAATCTGTGTTTTCTGGGCCGCAAACTGGGTCAGAAATAGCCCAGAATTCGCTGGTTGCGAATTCAAAACGTGCTGATTTCCGTCACTGCGACGTGGCCGCATGGATCACGCGGTCGCGTCGCCTAGCGTCAGAGAAACTATAATATATTATATATCAAATCGAAGCCCCGAACGTTAGCTTTCCAACGCAACTGGAACCGCGTCGTTTGGATCTCTGTAGCTAAAGTTATAGCCGTTTGAGTGCAGAGAGGTCAGGCTGGACAGCTTAGCAATTTCTCCAACTTCTTGCATTCCTTCTACTTTTGCATGCTTTCTTCCCATCCTCCAAGCCATTCCTGCCTTATAATATCTGAAAACACTTAACACACATATCAAGGTATCTAATGGTAATAAGAGAGGATTAATAATAAGCAAATATAAGATCAAAGAAGCATGTTTTCAATCAAAGCACATAATTAGGAAGGTAAATGTAAAACCATGCAAATAGTATGAATAAGTGGGTAAAGAGTAGATAAAAACCACTCAATTGAGCACAAGATAAACCATGAAATAGTGGTTTATCAGGCTGCCCTTTAGCATTCAGCCTCCACTGGGCTCCCAGAAGGCATATGTCTGCTAGAATCTGGCCGAGATTTCGCCCGCCATTCACCCTCTCAGTAAATGAGTGGGGATCATCTCTCGAAGGTGGTAATTGGAGTGCCTCCCTCACACTCCTTGGGCCAAAATCCAGAATCTGCCCTCTGACCAAGGTGCGCCAATTCTTGGGACTGGGATTCACGCCCCTCACATGCTTGTATGTGACCCAAGCATTAGCATAGAACTCCTAGACCATCAGTTGGCCCACTTCAGTCACCAAGTTACACAATGTTCCTCAGCCTCTCCTCTGGATTTGCTCCCGGATTTTCAGATACTCATCCGGCTTAAGATCGAATCTCACCTCCGGGATCACTTTCTTCTTACTAGTGATCTCAAAGAAGTGCTCTTCGTTCACTTTAGAACTGAACCAGTTAGCCTCCTATAGACCGGTCATGGGAGCCTTATCTTTCCTCTTCCTAGAAGAGGACTCTCCTCCTTTGGGTGCCATGAATAAAAATCCAAGAACAGCGTGGCACGGCCACACCAAACTTAAAGTTGTTGCTCGTCCCCAGGCAAAGAATGGAGGAGGGAAGGGGATATGGTGATTAAAAAAAAGAGAAGGTGGGGTGGTAAAAAGAAGAATAGAAGGAGATGGTAAAAGAAGTAGTAGAGATGGTGAGGTATTGTTGTGGTGATGTAAAAAGGAAGGGGGTAAAGTGTTTATATAGGGGAAAGGGGGAGGGGGAGTTACAGTGGATTAAGAAGAAAAAAAAGGAAAGGGAATTGAATTAAATTGAATGGGGTTGGTTGGTGGGGATACGGATGGGAGTGGGGAAAGAAAGGAAATTAATGGGGAGAGGGGGTGAGGGTAACG
>NC_029787.2:56393421-56402821 GCF_000816755.2 Arachis ipaensis | reverse complement strand
GGGGTAAATCTGATTGGGGAATGGGGAGTAGTGGTGGGGCCCACATCTTTCTTTCTTTCAAATTTTGAATTACCCTTCAAATCTGACCTTGAAGCGCTACTGGCGCTAAATGCCAGGCTCAGCATTTAGCGCCGATAGCACGTTTCCCTTCTTTTTTTTTTTCTAAGATGCTTGTGCATGGGCACACAGGTCCTTGGAGTTCAGGCCGACTAGTTACATACAGAAAATACAGAGTTTTTGAATTAAAATAGCATATACAACTTATATCTCAAATCAAGCCTCTAAGGCAACAAAGTTTATGATACAAAAGAGAGAGTACCATAAAAAAATAATCAAAATACAAAAGGTGATAAAAGATCCTCCGCTCCATCACTATCTCGCAACTTACCGAGCTGGGATACAACTTGCATCTGAAAAACAACAACAATATATGGTATGAGAACCTGAAGTTCTCAGTATGGTAACAGTGCCAGTAATGTAAAATTCAATCTTATAAAACAATTTCATAAAGTCCTTAAACAAGTCATCTAACTTAGGAAATTTCTAAACTTATCTTAACGCCGCTGTCCCACAGCCTTCACTATCCTATACGATCCCATCGCCCCTACCTACCGAGCCTCCTCAATCCCAGTAGAAAATACAAGTAATTACATACAAGTAATACACTATATATATATATATCAAGTAAATTAGGGATCAGTTAAGCATGTTATACACATAGGCAACATAGGCAAGTAAACAAAGCAAGCAACCACGTAGAAAATGCACATGATGAATGCTTGTCGTACTGGCTGTGATATCACATTGTCAGTTCAACTTCCAACCCAACACATTCCCATGGGAATATCGCCTTTCAGTCACGAATATAAATGGGTACCCTTCCCCAGGGATATAGTGCCCGACTCACTTTCCTAGGGATATAGTGCCTGGCTCACTCTTGTGACTCAAAAGGATACGAGCGAAATTCACTACCATAGATGTCACATCTCAGCGTAAGCGGGACTAACACCTGCCCTTACGCCTACCACTCAGCATAAGCGAGACGAACCCGGCCCTTACGCCAACCACTCGGCGTTAGCGGGACGAACCCAGCCCTAATGCCTATCGTACAATAACTCATTAATATTAACATAAAACAGTATTCAATAAGTTCATCATCCATCTCTGAGTCCCAAACTCGTCATAACCATCATCAGTCCTTGATTCCACAAGTTAATCATCAACTTTCAAGTTCCCAAAGTCATCACCAATATAGCACTTCACCTGTTCACCCACAACTTCAGAAACCTAAGTCTCCGTCTTCTAAACTCATACAAAAATTTACCAATTTAATTCACTAGCGCATCTTTATTAGTCTTAGGGCCGAATTACTATTTGGTAATCTTAGATGGTAATTAAAGAAGTTTAGAAAGCTAGAGAATCCTTGAAAAATGAAGAAAATAATTTTTTAGCAAAATAGGGGTCTTGCGTACACGAACCCCTGTCCCACGTATACAACTAGTTGAAAAAAAGGGTGGTCGCGTACCCGACACCCTGCTCGCGTACGCAAGTATCCAAAACAAAATGGAATGCTCGCGTCGCGTGTTAAAAACTCATGTATGCATGCCTTGAAAATACATGCTCGCGTACTTAAGGAAGTGCCCACGTATGCGAGATACCCAGAGAAGAATGCTCGCGTCGCGTGCAAAGGTTCGCGTACACATGCTGTATCAGACTTAGGAAATTTTTAAGCTGCAGAATTTCAGAGTTTGCACCGAACTTCAAACGTGCATAGCTTTCTCGTTTTAAAAATTTTCCGGTCATTCTTCAAATGAATTAAAGCTCTCGGTCCTAACTTTTATTTAAATTAAATTTCATCAAAAATGGGGGTCCGAAGGCCATGTTAATGCTCGCCAAAGTTCGTCAAAAATCAAGTTTTACACAAAATCATCAAAGTTTTCTCGTTTCCAAATTCCAAAACCAAACCAAACTAAAACCTACTCAACTCCATCACAAAATACTACCACATACCACAATTTACCATTCCATTGTATTTCAATTAATTCATCACCTATTTTACTCAATTTTTTCACCTCCTTCCCCCATACTTCAACAAAATCCACAATTCCTAAATCAAGATTTCAACCTTAACAATTTTACATAATTTAACTCTTTATGAACATTATTCACCACCATTCAATACTCAATATCATCATCAACTTTTATCATCAAACATTAACATTTACCATCATAATTCACCAATTCATCACAATTATCACTAATTATCATACATTATCAACAATCCAAACCTAACCTATGATCCACTAGCCAAAGGTTCATGAAACATTACATACTACATAGAGAAAACTGAAACCATACCTTGGCCGATTCCCAATATGTACAAGATCACTAAATTTGATTTCCAACAGGCTTTGCAATCACCAACACAACTTCAAAATCACCAAATATCAACTATACATACCAATGTCACTGACGTTAGGATTTTTACCAGTAAAGAGATTCATAGAAACAGTTGCGTTGTAGATACAGTCTCTAAACCAACAAAAATTCCTTCGTACAAACGTGTTGGGTGTCACAAGTAACAAACTCCTTTAAAAATTGTTAACCGAGTATTCAAATCACGGGTCGTCTTCTCAAGGAACTGCGAGGAAGTATGTTCTTATTATTGGCTATAAAGGTTGTAAGCGGGGTTTAAAAGGTGAGAAGCAAGTAATTTGAATGACAAGTAAAGTAAAGGGCAATTAAAATAAATAAATACTGTAAAGCAAACTTTTGGTAAGGTAAGAGAAATTAGAGGTCCAACTTAGTTATCTCTCTCAATTATAATAAAAGTTGAATGTAAATTCCACTTGGTGAACCTTTACTAAAGCAAAGGAGATTCAAGGGACTAATTAAATTGACCTTTGAATCCTATTTATTTCCTAAGAAAAGGTTGGAATTACTTAAGTTCAGCTCAATTAGCAAGATAACAATTATCAGTTATGTTGAGTTTAATAACTGTTGAGTTACTGAATTCTTAACCAGGACCAAAAGGGGAAAAAGTAAAATTGCTGGAATAATAAAAATGTCCTTAGATGGGAAGCAATGGTAACTTAAATCAAAGAGAACAATCATAAACTGAAAATACCTCAATTATCATTAATTCAAATAACAGTCTGCAACATGGAAGAATTTATAGATTCAATGATTAATTCAAGTGCTGGAATAAATAAAAGTAAAAGAAAGCTAAAATAAAGAAACATAAAACCTGGATTGAGAGTCATTCTTAAAACAAGAAGAAATCCTAAATCCTAAGAGAGAGAGGGGAGAAGATCTCCCTCTCAACTAAATCTAAATCATTGAAAAATAAAATATGCGAGCTCCCTTTGAATGGATGCATTCCCACACTTTATAACCTCTGGTCAATGCTATCCGTACTTGGATCTGGGCCAAAAAGGGCTTCAGAAATCGCTATGAGCGTTTTCTGCAATTTCTGGTGCGTGGCCTCTGTCACGCGTCCGCGTGGGTCACGCGGTCGCGTCATTTGGAGCTTTTCCTTGCCATGCGGTCGCATCAGTCATGCGGCCGCGTCGCTGCTGATTCGTGCTTGGCACGCGATCGCTTCGTCCATGCGGTCGCGTGGATACCAGTTTCCTTAAAGCTATTCATCTAACCAATCAACAATTATAGAATATAGTCATACCAAAAAGTCATGAGGTCTTTAATTGAGGTTGTAATGGGGTCAAGGTAAAGGTAAGGATTTATGTATAGGATCAAGTGAGCTAATAAGTGAATCCTTAATTAGACTAAGATCTCACCTAACATACATATTTAGTAAAACAAAATCTCTTTACCTATTTTCCCATATTATCCCACTTATTGTTACATACTCATGTTTCACTTTTTATTTTATTATTATTATTATTTTTTTTTATTCCATGTGCATTGCTTTTATTTTGCATTGGAGAATTTCTTTTGTATCCCCCTTTTATTTAAATGCTGAAAAATAACTTTTTTTTTTCAAGGCACATGGCAATTAAATCACTTTGATTTTCTCATGAGCATGCTTCCCAAATTTATTTTATTTCTTTTAACTTCTCTACCTTTTGTTTCTATCACCCATGTTCCCAAAAGGTTTCCCACATTTAACTCTATTCATGATTTTCTATCTTAAGCTAACCAAGAATTCACTTGGAATTTTCTTTTATTTTTCTGCTTAAGGCTAGTAATTTGGCTAAATAGAATAAAAGGTTTTAAAAGGCTCAAGGGGGCTAACAAGGGTGATGTAAAAGGTAGGCTAATCTGGGGCAAGTGAGCTGAAATCAAATGATGGCCTCAATCATTCTCTTGGTATGTATCTACATTCTATATTCTATAATTGGACATATAGATTAAAGCAAAGTAAAGAACATCAGAATAAAAAGAAATGAAACACACAGAAATGAAATTATGGTTTGAATGCAACCATACAATTAAGCTCAAGACTCACAAGCTGTGTGTTCTCTAACTCAAGCATCATATATCATTTATATATTGTATGCAGGTTTAGTTAAAAATCCCTATTATTCTCATAAAAAATTTATTTAGGGTGGCTTTGAAAGTTTTAATATTCCTCCTTGATGAAATGTTGTCAGCTTAACTACATCATGTAATGCTATATATAAGGTTTGTGGATTTAAATCTGATATGTTCAATTTCCTAGCTTACTTCCTTTTTATATTTTTCTATTTAAACTATACTATCTTATGCTAAAAAGGGTAAACTATACTAATTAATCCACTAATAAATCAGAATTACAAACTAAACTAAATAACTAAAATAAACTAAATGGCTAAAATATGAACTAAAGATGCAAAATGCAGAAAATAGAGTAAAAATACATAAAAGCAATGTATAAGTGATGAGCGGATATTTTATACGCTTTTTGGGGTTAATTTCATATAGTTTTTAGTATGTTTTAGTTAGTTTTTATTTTATTCTCATTAGTTTCTAGGAAAAATTCATATTTCTGGACTTCACTATGAGTTTGTGTGTTTTTTTGTAATTTCAGGTATTTTCTGGCTGAAATTGAAGGAGCTGAGCAAAAATCTGATTCAGGCTGAAAAAGGACTGCTGATACTGTTGGATCCTGACCTCTCTACACTCAGAATGGAATTTCTGGAGCTACAGAAGTCCAATTGATGCGCTTCCAATTGCGTTGGAAAGTAGACATCCAGAGCTTTCCAGAAATATATAATAGTTTATACTTTGCTCAAGGATAGATGACGTAAATTGGCGTTCAACGCCAGTTCCATGTTGCAGTCTAGTGTCCAGCACCAGAAACACGTTACAAGTTGGAGTTCAACGCCAGAAACAGGTTACAGCCTGGCGTTGAATGCCCAAAACAGCCCAGGCACGTGAGAAGCTTTAGTCTCAGCCCCAGCACACACCAAGTGAGCCCCAGAAGTGGATTTCTGCACTATCTATCATAGTTTACTCATTTTCTGTAAACCTAGGTTACTAGTTTAGTATTTAAACAACTTTTAGAGATTTATTTTGTATCTCATGACATTTTAAATCTGAAATTTATACCTTTTGGCAGCATGAGTCTCTAAACCCATTGTTGGGGGTGAGGAGCTCTGCAGCGTCTCGATGAATTAATGCAAGTACTTATGTTTTCCATTCAAACATGCGTGTTCCTCTCTAAGATACTCATTCGCGCTTAACTATGGAGAAGGTGATGATCCGTGACACTCATCACCTCCCTCAATCCATGAACATGTGTCTGACAACCACCTCCATTCTACATTAGAATGAATGATTATCTCTTAGATTTCTTAATCAGAATCTTCGTGGTATAAGCTAGATCGATGGCGGCATTCATGAGAATCTGGAAAGTCTAAACCTTGTCTGTGGTATTCCGAGTAGGTTTCTGGGATTGGATGACTGTGACGGGCTTCAAACTCGCGAGTGCTGGGCCTAGTGACAGACGCAAAAGGATAGTCAATCTTATTCCAGCATGATCGAGAACTTCCAGATGATTAGCCATGCTGTGACAGAGCATTTGGACCATTTTCACTGAGAAGATGGGAAGTAGCCATTGACAACAGTGACACCTTACATAGAGCTTGCCATGGAAGGAACATTGCACTTTTTCATGCATGAGGGAAGAGGAATACAAGAGAAAATCTGAAATTCAGAAGACAAAGCATCTCCAAAACTCCAACATATTCTCCATTACTGCATAATAAGTATTTATTTCATGCTCTTTTATTCCTTGCAATCAAATTTGATAAGTGAATTGTTTTATTGTTTTCCTGACTAAGAGTTACAAGGTAACTATAGATTGCTTCAAGCCAACAATCTCCGTGGGATCGACCCTTACTCATGTAAGGTATTACTTGGACGACCCAGTGCACTTGCTGGTTAGTTGTGCGAATTTGTGAAGAATTGTAATTTCCAATTTCGTGCACCAAATTTTTGGCGCCGTTGCCGGGGATTGTTCGAGTTTGAACAACTGACGGTTTATTTTGATGCTTATATTAGGAAAAAAATTTTTTTTTTAGTTTAGAGTCTTCTAATATTATTTTTGGTTAAAATTTTCTTTTTAAAATCCTTTTTTTTTATTTTTCAAAAATTTTATTCTTAGTTATTAAAAATACTCTTTCAAAACAAGTGTTACATTTACTGCCCAATTGACTAGAGCGTTGGTCTGTGTTCTTGGTAATTGGGTACCTTCTTTTTAAAATTCTTTTTCAAAAATAATTTTTACATTAAATCTTGTGCCAAACTTTAAGTTTGGTGTTTTCTTGTTGATTTTTCTTTGGTTTTCGAAAATCTTATTTTAGTTTTCTAAAAATTTTAAGTTTGGTGTTCTTTCTTCATGTTCTTGTGTTCTTGTGAGTCTTCAAAGTGTTCTTGAGTTTTCCTTGTGTCTTGATCTTAAAATTTTTAAGTTTGGTACCTTGGTGTTTTCCCTCCAAAATTTTCGAAAACAAGGAGCATTAGATCTAAACAAAATTTTAAATCTTGTGCTATCTTATTGTTTTTCTCTCTCCTCTTTAAATTCAGATTTTTTATTTCAAAATTTAAAATCTTTTTCAAATCATATCTTTTTCAAAACCTCCTAACCATTTTTTTCTCTCTCTCCATTTTTTGAAAATCTTCACCCATTTTTATTTATTTTATTTTAATTTATTCTATTTTCAAAATAAATAAATAATTAAATAAATTAAAATATTTCTTCTCTATTTTACATCATCTCCCTTTCTCCATCATGGATCTAAGTGGAAATGAACAGTCCAGAAGGACTCTGGGGTCATATGCTAACCCCACTACTGCTTCATATGGGAGTAGTATCAGTATACCCTCCATTAGAGTTAGTAGCTTTGAGTTGAATCCTCAACTCATTATCATGGTGCAGCAAAGTTGCCAGTATTCCGGTCTTCCATAGGAAGAACCTACAGAGTTTCTGGCACAGTTTTTACAAATTGCTGACACAGTACATGATAAGGAAGTAGATCAGGATGTCTACAGATTATTACTGTTCCCATTTGCTGTAAAAGACTAAGCTAAGAGGTGGTTAAATAACCAACCTAAGGCTAGCATAAAGACATGGAAACAGCTGACAGAAAAATTCCTGAATCAATACTTTCCTCCAAAACGGATGACACAGCTAAGGCTGGACATCCAAGGCTTTAAACAAGGAGATAATGAATCTTTTTATGATGCCTGGGAGAGATACAAAGAGATGCTAAGAAAATGCCCCTCTGAAATGTTTTCAGAGTGGGTTCAGTTAGACATCTTCTATTACGGGCTTACAGAAAGAGCTCAGATCTCTCTAAATTACTCAGCTGGTGGATCTATCCACATGAGAAAGACAATTGAAGAAGCTCAAGAGCTCATTGATACAGTTGCCAGAAATCAGCATCTGTACCTAAGCAGTGACCCTTCCATGAAAGAAGAGGCTAAAACAGTAACTGCTGAACTCAGTCCTGTAGAACAAGCTGCTGAATTCAATCAGCAATTGGATTTTCTGACAAAGTAGTTAGCCGAATTCAAGGATAAACTACAAGAGACAAGGATGGCTAATATAAATATGGAAGTACAATTAAAGCAAACAAAGCAGTAGCTGTTAAAGCAAATAACAGAAGAATTCCAAGCGGTTCAATTAAGAAGTGGAAAAATATTAAATACCCCACCTCAAGGTAGCAGGAAGCCAAGAAATGAGCAAACTACCCAAAATCCATCTGAGGACAGTAAGAGCCCGGAGAGAAATAATTCTGGCGCTAAAACGCCAGAGATTGGGTGGAAGGCTGGCGCTGAACGCCCAGACCATGCTCAGGACTGGCGTTCAACGCCAGAAACAAGCAAGGAACTGGCGTTGAACGCCCAAAAGAAGCACAGTTCTGGCGTTCAGACGCCAGGAACAGATGAGGAGTTGGCGTCTAACGTCACTCCAGCTTCTAACTCTGGTACTCAAATGCCAGTGAGGGATCAGACACACACAAGTGCTGATGACAACCCCTCTAAAAAGGCTTCTTCAACCATTTCTGTAGGAAATAAACCTACAGCAACCAAGGTTGAGGAATATAAAACCAAGATACCTTATCCTCAAAAAATCCGCCAAAAGGAGCAGGATAAGCAATTTGCTCACTTTGCAGATTATCTCAGGACTCTAGAAATTAAGATTCCGTTTGCAGAGGCACTTGAGCAAATACCTTCTTATGCCAAGTTCATGAAAGATATCTTGAGTCATAAGAAGGATTGGAGAGAAACTGAAAGAGTTCTCCTCACTGAAGAATGCAGTGTAGTCATTCTGAAAAGCTTCCCAGAAAAGCTTAAAGATCCCGGGAGCTTTATGATACCATGCATATTAGAGGGTAACTGCACCAAGACAGCTCTATGTGATCTTGGGGCAAGCATCAACCTAATCCCTGCATCCACTCTCAGAAAGCTTGGCTTGACTGAAGAGGTCAAACCAACCCGGATCTGTCTTCAACTTGCTGATGGCTCCATTAAATACCCATCAGGCATAATTGAGGACATGATTATCAAGGTTGGGCCATTTGCCTTCCCTACTGACTTTGTAGTGCTGGAAATAGAGGAGCGCAAGAGTGCAACTCTCATTCTAGGAAGACCATTCCTAGCAACTGGATGAACCCTCATTGACATCCAAAAAGGAGATATAACCCTGAGAGTCAATGAGGATGAGTTTAAGTTGAATGTTGTCAAAGCTATGCAACATCCAGACACATCAGACGACTGCCTGGGCGTTGGTATTGTTGACTCCCTGGTGGAAGAGGTCCATATGACTGAAAGTCTCGAATCAGAGCTAGAAAACATTTTTAAAGATGTTCAGCCTGATCTGGAGGAACCAGAGGAAATAAAAGAACCTCTGAAAACTCCTCAGGAAGAGGAGAAACCTCCTAAACCTGAGCTA
>NC_029787.2:56390212-56393401 GCF_000816755.2 Arachis ipaensis | reverse complement strand
ATCACCTGACACTGGTTTTGAAAAGATGCCAAGAGACCAACCTGGTTTTAAACTGGGAAAAATGTCACTTTATGGTGACTAAAGGGATTGTCCTTAGGCACAAGATTTCGAACAAAGGAATAGAGGTGGATCAAGCTAAGGTGGAGGTAATTGAAAAATTACCACCACCTGCCAATGTTAAGGCAATCAGAAGCTTTCTGGGGCATGCAGGACTCTATAGGAGGTTTATAAAGGATTTTTCAAAAATTGCAAAACCTCTAAGCAACCTGCTAGCTGCTGACACGCCATTTGTGTTTGACACAGAGTGCCTGCAAGCGTTTGAAACTCTAAAAGCTAAACTGGTCACAGCACCAGTTATCTCTGCACCAGACTGGACATTACCATTCGAATTAATGTGTGATACCAGTGATCACGCCATTGGTGCAGTACTGGGGCTGAGGCATGACAAGCTTCTGCATGTCATTTATTATGCTAGCCGTGTTTTGAATGATGCCCAGAAAAATTACACAACCACAGAAAAAGAATTGCTTGCAGTGGTTTATGCCATTGACAAGTTTAGATCATACTTAGTAGGATCAAAAGTGATTGTGTACACAGATCATGCTGCTCTTAAATATCTACTCACAAAGCAAGATTCAAAATCCAGACTCATAAGATGGGTGTTGCTTCTGCAAGAGTTTGATATAGAAATAAGAGACAAAAAAGGGACAGAGAACCAAGTGGCTGACCATCTGTCCCGGATAGAACCAGTGGAAGGGGCGTCCTCCCCCTCTATTGAGATCTCTGAAACCTTTCCGGATGAGCATTTGTTCGCCATTCAGGAATTACCATGGTTTACAGACATTGCAAACTACAAAGCTGCAAGGTTCATTCCCAAGGAGTACAGCAGGCAACAAAAGAAAAAATTAATTACTGATGCAAAGTACTACTTGTGGGATGAACCCTATCTCTTTAAGAGATGTGCAGACGGCATAATCTGTAGGTGTGTGCCTAAGGAAGAAGCACAAAGGATCTTATGGCATTGCCATGGGTCACAATATGGAGGTCATTTCGGAAGTGAGCGAACAGCCACCAAGGTCCTCCAATGTGGTTTCTACTGGCCTACACTTTATAGAGATTCCCAAGAGTTTGTACGTAACTGTGACAGTTGCCAGAGAGCTGGTAATTTGCCTCACAGTTACGCCATGCCTCAACAAGGAATCTTGGAGATTGAGTTGTTTGACGTATGGGGTATTGATTTCATGGGGCCTTTCCCACCATCATACTCAAACACTTATATTCTGGTGGCAGTTGACTATGTATCAAAATGGGTTGAGGCCATTGCCACACCCACCAATGATACTAAAACAGTGCTGAAGTTCCTCCAGAAACATATATTCAGCAGGTTTGGTGTCCCTAGGGTACTAATCAGTGATGGGGGCACTCACTTCTGCAACAAACAGCTTTACTCTGCCATGGTCCGGTATGGGATTCGCCACAAAGTGGCGACTCCATATCATCCATAGACAAATGGGCAAGCTGAAGTTTCTAACAGAGAACTAAAAAGAATCCTAGAACGGACTGTAAGTACCCGTAGAAAGGATTGGGCACGAAGCTTGGATGATGCTCTGTGGGCTTACAGAACAGCATTCAAGACTCCTATAGGGACCTCTCCGTACCAACTTGTGTATGGTAAGGCTTGTCACCTGCCCGTGGAATTGGAACATAAGGCCTACTGGGCAACCAGATTCCTAAACTTTGATGCCAAACTAGCTGGAGAAAAAAGATTGCTCCAGCTGAATGAGCTAGAGGAATTCAGATTCACTGCCTTCGAAAATGCCAAGCTTTATAAAGAGAAGTCAAAAAGTTGGCATGACAGAAAGCTGTCATCTAGAATCTTTGAACTAGGACAAAAGGTTCTATCGTTTAACTCTAGGCTCAGGCTATTCCCCGGGAAACTGAAGTCCCAGTGGAGGGGACTATATGTGATTACAAGTGTATCACCATATGGTTATGTGGAGCTTCAAGATATTGATTCTGATAAGAAGTTCATTGTTAAGGGACAGAGAATCAAGCACTATCTTGAAGGCAATGTTGAACAAGAGTGCTCAAGGCTGAGGCTAGATTAAAAACTTAGCAAGGTCTAGCTAAAGACAATAAAGAAGCGCTTGCTGGGAGGCAACCCAGCCATGGGGCATCACTTCCTCTAAGCATTTTGCCCTATTCTTGATTTTATTTGTTTATATAAAGTTCATTGATACTAAGGTAAAGAGTCAATTGTATAAGTTTACAGGGTTACAAAAGGATTCTGCACACAAAACAGAGAAAAAGAGCTCACTGGCAAGAAAACGCTAGTAAAAGTCTGTTTTGGGCGTTCAACGCCCAAAAGAAGCATCCACCGGGCGTTGAACGCCAGTAAGGATAGCCATCTGGGCGTTAAACACCAGAAAGAAGCATCTTCTGGGCGTTGAACGCCAGAAAGAAGCTTTTTCTGGGCGTTTAACGCCAGATTTACAGCGTCTTGGGCGTTCAGAAAAACGCCCAGTGACAAAGGAGTTCCTGGCGTTCAACGCCAGAAAGAAGCAACAGCTGGGCGTTGAACGCCCAGGAGAAGCAGCAGTTGGGTGTTGAACGCCCAAAATATGCAGCGTTTGGGCGTTCAAACGCCAGGATGGTGGGGAGGAGGTAATTTCGTTTTTACTTCATATTTTTCATTTTAATTTGAATTTTCATGTTTCAATTCATGATTTCTTGCATAAACATGTTACAAACCCTGATTTCTAAAATCCCTAATTTCTAAAAATCCTACTTTAAAAATATCAAATGTATCTTAATCCATAAGCACAAATCCTTTTTTTTATCCAATTCAACTCTTTTTCAAAATTTTCAAAACAAATCTATCTCTTTTCATTCAAAAATCTTTTCAACTAATCAATATCTTTTTTTTAAATCTCCATATTATCTTTTTCAAAAATCCAAATTTATCTTTTTCAAATATCTTTCATATCTTTTCAATTTTAAATTATATCTTTTCTTATCATACTTATCTCTTTTTAAATCATATCTTCTATCTTATCCTTCTCCCTATTTTCGAAAAACCACCCCCTCCCTTTTAAAAACACATTCGGCCTCCTTCCTCTCATCCACCATTCAACACTAGCTCTCCTTCTATCCCTCTCCTTTCTTTTCTTTTGCTTGAGGACAAGCAGT
>NC_029787.2:56376669-56390111 GCF_000816755.2 Arachis ipaensis | reverse complement strand
GGCAATGCTTTCTGCCTTCTGAATGAATGCTTGAACAGTGCATATGTCTTTGGAATTTGATGTTCTTGAATGTTAAATATGTTGGCTCTTGAAAAAATGATAAACATGAGACATGTTATTGATAATCTGAAAAATCATAAAAATGATTCTTGAAGCAAGAAAAAGCAGTGAATACAAAGCTTGCAAAAAAAAAGAAGCAAGCAGAAAAAGCCAATAACCCTTAAAACCAAAAGGCAAGGGTAATAAAAAGGATCCAAGGCTTTGAGCATCAGTGGATAGGAGGGCCTAAGGGAATCAAATCCTGGTCTAAGCGGCTAAACCAAGCTGTCCCTAACCATGTGCTTGTAGCGTGAATGTGTCAAGTGAAAACTTGAGACTGAGCAGTTAAAGTCAAGGTCCAAAGCAAAAAAAAGAAGAGTGTGCTTAAGAACCCTGGACACCTCTAATTGGGGGCTTTAGCAAAGCTGAGTCACAATCTGAAAAGGTTCACCCAATTATGTGTCTGTGGCATTTATGTATCCGGTGGTAATACTGGAAAACAAAGTGCTTAGGGCCACGGCCAAGACTCATAAAAGTAGCTGTGTTCAAGAATCAACATACTGAACTAGAAGAATCAATAACACTATCTGAATTTTAAGTTCATATAGATGCCAATCATTCTGAGCTTTAATGGATAGAGTGAGATGCCAAAACTGTTCGGAAGCAAAAAGCTACTAGCCCCGCTCATTTAATTAGAATCTGAGCTTCACTCAAAAAACTCTGAGATATTATTGTTTCTTGACTCATTTGTATTCTATTTTATTTGTCTATTTACTTGGGGACAAGCAACAGTTCAAGTTTGGTGTTGTGATGAGCGGATATTTTATACGCTTTTTGGGGTTAATTTCATATAGTTTTTAGTATGTTTTAGTTAGTTTTTAGTTTATTCTCATTAGTTTCTAGGAAAAATTCATATTTCTAGACTTTACTATGAGTTTGTGTATTTTTCTGTAATTTCAGGTATTTTCTGGCTGAAATTGAGGGAGCTGAGCAAAAATCTTATTCAGGCTGAAAAAGGACTGCTGATGCTGTTGGATCCTGACCTCTCTGCACTCGGAATGGAATTTCTGGAGCTACAAAAGTCCAATTGACGCGCTTCCAATTGCGTTGGAAAGTAGACATCCAGAGCTTTCCAGAAATATATAATAGTCTATACTTTGCTCAAGGATAGACGACGTAAACTGGCGTTCAACACCAGTTCCATGTTGCAGTTTGGCGTCCAGCGCCAGAAACACGTTACAAGTTGGAGTTCAACGCCAGAAACAAGTTATAGCCTGGCGTTGAATGCCCAAAACAGCCCAGGCACGTGAGAAGCTTTAGTCTCAGCCCCAGCACACACCAAGTGGGCCCCAGAAGTGGATTTCCGCACTATCTATCATAGTTTACTCATTTTCTGTAAACCTAGGTTACTAGTTTAGTATTTAAACAACTTTTAGAGATTTATTTTGTATCTCATGACATTTTAAATCTGAAATTTATACCTTTTGGCAGCATGAGTCTCTAAACCCATTGTTGGGGGTGAGGAGCTCTGTAGCATCTCGATGAATTAATGCAAGTACTTATGTTTTCCATTCAAACATGTGTGTTCCTCTCTAAGATACTCATTCGCGCTTAACTATGGAGAGGGTGATGATCCATGACACTCATTACCTTTCTCAATCTATGAACATGTGTCTAACAACCACCTCCGTTCTACATTAGAATGAATGATTATCTCTTAGATTTCTTAATCAGAATCTTCGTGGTATAAGCTAGATCGATGGCGGCATTCATGAGAATCCAGAAAGTCTAAACCTTGTCTGTGGTATTTCGAGTAGGTTTCTGGGATTGGATGACTGTGACGGGCTTCAAACTCGCGAGTGCTGGGCGTAGTGACAGACGCAAAAGGATAGTCAATCTTATTCCAGCATGATCGAGAACTTCCAGATGATTAGCCGTGCTGTGACAGAGCATTTGGACCATTTTCACTGAGAAGATGGGAAGTAGCCATTGACAACGGTGACACCTTACATAGAGCTTGCCATGGAAAGAACTTTGCACTTTTTCATGCATGAGGGAAGAGGAATACAAGAGAAAATCTGAAATTCAGAAGACAAAGCATCTCCAAAACTCCAACATATTCTCCATTACTGCATAATAAGTATTTATTTCATGCTCTTTTATTCCTTGCAATCAAATTTGATAAGTGAATTATTTTATTGTTTTCCTGACTAAGAGTTACAAGGTAACCATAGATTGCTTCAAGCCAACAATCTCCGTGGGATCGACCCTTACTCACGTAAGGTATTACTTGGACGACCGAGTGCACTTGCTTGTTAGTTGTGCGAATTTGTGAAGAATTGTGATTTCCAATTTCGTGCACCAATAAGTACTCAGAAAATAACAGTAAAAAGAAAAATACAGAAAAATATCCAAAATAAAAGAAAAAGCATGTAGTGGTTTACCAAAATAAACGCCAGAGATGGCGACCTCCCCACACTTAAAAGGAAGCATCGTCCCCGATGCTCAATCAAGCCGGGTGTGAAGGGGTGTCATCACTGGTAGGGATGGTAGTTGGAGTCTCAGTGGTGGTAGGCTGGGAGTCTGGCTGCTGTAGAGGTGGGGCCGACTGGATCGGGATCTCAAGATCCGCAGCCTCAATCTGATGTAGGACCGCTGCCTGTAGTGCGGCCAACGTTGCCTCTCCCTGGGGATAGATCTCTGCCTCGGGCGCATCCGCCTCCTCCTCAGATGCCTCGGATGGTGTGTCAGGCTCGGAGGAGATGTCACTGGATCGTATCATCAGCTTTAGGTGCTCATAGCATCGCTTGTTGCGATGCTCCATCTGGTCAAGTCGTCGGAACAAGCGGTGCACCAGATGATAGACGGGCTCTGTGGCAGGTGGAGGAGCAGTGGTGGTAGCAGGGGTAGGTGGTGCAGCAGTGGAGGAAGAGGGTCCAACAGATGGTGGGGCTGACTCATCAGTAGCAGTGAATGGTGGTGGTCTGTGGCCCAAGGCTAAGAAGTTCCGGCTGTGCGGAATGATCTTTCTTTAATCCGCCGCTGGTCGTTTCTCATCGGCAGCCTCCCATGGCACGTCAGCTCGACGGCCAAGTTGTGTAACTAGATACGAAAAAGGGAGGGTGCCTCGGACGTGGACCCTGGCCATATAGTGCCGAATGAAACGTGGCAGATAAAGGTCCTTACCCTCCAGCACACACCAAAGGAGGGTGATCATAGCAGCCGGGATCTCCGTCTCGTGTGTACTCGGCATCACATAATTACTCAAGATCCGGTGCCATAACCGAGCCTCATCATTTAAGTACGCTCTCTTGATCCCTCTAGGCATGGTAGTGTCTTGACCCATCTCCCAAGGAACTGTCAGGTCGAGAGCTATCCGTGCCTTCACAGCATCCCAATCAAACTACATCTGGCGCATGTCCTCCTCAGCCTTCGAATAACCATCAGGCTGATCGGACTTGGCTGGGAGCTGGAGAATGTCCTCTAAGGCCTCTTCAGTGACCAGAATTTGTTTTCCTCTCAGGTTCACGGCATCTAGGGTGGTGAGGTAGTAGTTGCAGTAAAATTCCCGGACCCAAGATGCGTTGACCTCTGTGAGTGTTCTCTCCAGAAAGAACCAGCCCCTTTGCTTGATTTGCTCAGTGGTATACTGCTGGAGTGCTTCTGGAATCTTCAAAGTTCGTTCCAAGTATAGATTTCTGGAGTTTACAAAAGCTGGGTACTTCAGCTCACAGTACCGGTTTGCAAATTTTATAGGATCATTCGCAGGGAGCAGCTGGTCAGCTTTTTCCTGCTGTGTGAAGTTCTTCTCCTGCCATGAAGAATCATGCATTAGAGCAATGACGGACTGGGAGGAATCTCCTCTCTTGCGCTTGCCAGTAGCCTTGCCTTTTCCTTTCCTTTGTGAGGCAAACATCCTGAAAAATAGAAAACCAGGAAATGGATAAAATAGGAAAGCAAATAGGCAATTAAACCAAGGAAACCCAAAGCGGCAAGGGAGAAATAGAATAAGGAAAATGAGTAAATGAAATGTGATTGAATTTATGTTAAATGAAAAAATAATCAATATGCCATGGTGAGAAAGTTAAAGGGAAGTGAAAATAATCAGAAAAGAGATAAAAAAGGTTAGTATGGTTAGAATTTGAAAAATAAATTAGTAAATTAAAATTAGTGAGTTAGTGAAGTGCGGGTTAAAGTAAGTGGCATAGAAAAATTCCATATAACAAGGATTCACAGGTAAGAATAGAAGTACTCATAATCGAACAAGGAAAACAGGGTGATGCTGATTCGAATAGAAATAAAGAAAGCAAAAATTGGAATCAGTGAATCACAAATGCAGTTTATGAACCAGGAAATCAAAGAGGATAAGAAAGCAATTTACAAAAAATTTGGGCAGCATTCCGGCTAAAATTGGATTGTCCCGGAAAATAAACAGCAATCATAGCAGTTCATATCAATTAAAAACTTGATGCAGTTACCAGTAATGAATAGAAACAGGAAAATTTAGAGTAACAAGCAGCAATTGCAAGAAATCATAGCATATGAACGAGGTCACAGGAATAGCAGAATTGCAGTTATGATAAAACATAAACAGGAACAGTGCAAGGAAACAGACCTAGATCCACGAACCACAGCCTAAGCTACCTAACAACCTAAAAATCCACTACAGCATGCATATCTATCTATCCTAATTATGAACAGAAACGGAAAAAAATTACAGAAAAACGACGAACGGATAAAAGGGAGTGCGTGTTGCTGAACCTGGAAGGCGGGAGGGGTGGAACGGGGAAGAAGGTGGCTGTGGCGGCGTCCGGCGCGGTGGCGGGGCACGGCGGTGTCTGGACGGCGGCGGCGTCTGGGTGGTGGCGCGGTGGCGGCTGGGTGGTGCTGGGTGGTGGTTGGAGGAAGAAGAAGCAGAGAGGGAGAAGAGGGTTGGGGGTGGGGGGCTGCACGACTGATAGGGTTCGCGTGGCTGGGGGGTTATACTTTTGAATCCTCGCGGCCGCGTGGGGAACGCGGTCGCGTGGTTGGGGCGAAAATGGGAGTGACGCGATCGCGTGGGGCACGCGATCGCATGAGAGAGGGGGAAAGAAGGGTGACGCGATCGCGTTGGTCGCGCAATCGCGTCGCTGGAATTTGTGCTAAACGCACGACTCCAGCGCCGTTTCAGCGCAACTCTCTGGCTCTTTTTGGGTGATGTGCAATCCATGTGACGCGATCGCGTCGCTCACGCGGTCGCGTGGGATTGGTATTGTGCAAGTGACGCGATCGCATGGGGCATGAGATCGCGTGGGCCAATTTGTGCGAAACGCACAAGGGCCGCACGATTCCAGCCTAACTTTCTGTTCGTTGGATCCTTATGCCGATATATATATCACGCGGTCGTGTGGGTCACGCGGTCGCGTGGGTGGTGTTTTTCGCAATATGACGCGATCGCATGGGGCATGCGGTCGCGTCGTGCACCCCTATTTTTTTTTATATGCATGAAAAATGCAGAATGCAACGATTAACATGAATGTGATGCATGATTCCAGGTTTAATAAATTGAAATTGAAAAAGGAAAAATGAAAGCAATTAACAAGAAATAAATTGAAAAAGAAGCGACCATACCATGGTGGGTTGTCTCCCACCTAGCACTTTTAGTTAAAGTCCTAAAGTTGGACATTGGAGGAGTATCCTGTTATGGTGGTTTATGTTTAAATTCGTCCAAAAATCTCTCAAGGTTGTCCACCATGTCTTTCAGCTGGGTATGCATTGTAGAATGGTCTTTGTCCAGGATATCTCGGAGGGTGTTGCTGCCAAAAGGGTTGATTAGATCCTCTTGGTTCTATCCATCCTTGATTGGTCTGACGTTGATGCACATTCCTGTTGTAACTTCTATTTCCTTTAACAATATTAGAACCAAACTCAAAGCGAGAGGGGTGAGAGTTCATAGTAGCAAATAAAGATAAAAAGGAAAAACAAAAATAAATAAACAAGCAAAAGAAAAATATTTACAATAACCAATAATAAGGCAAACGTTAGCAGTTCCCTGGCAACGGCGCCATTTTGACGTTAGGATTTTTACCAGTAAAGAGATTCATAGAAACAGTTGCGTTGTAGATACAGTCTCTAAACCGACAAAAATCCCTTCGTACAAACGTGTTGGGTGTCACAAGTAACAAACCCCTTTAAAAATTGTTAACCGAGTATTCAAACCTCAGGTCATCTTCTCAAGGAATTGCGAGGAAGTATGTTCTTATTATTGGCTATAAAGGTTGTAAGCGGGGTTTAAAAGGTGAGAAGCAAGTAATTTGAATGACAAGTAAAGTAAAGGGCAATTAAAATAAATAAATACTGTAAAGCAAACTTTTGGCAAGGTAAGAGAAATTAGAGGTCCAACTTAGTTATCTCTCTCAATTATAATGAAAGTTGAATCTAAATTCCACTTGGTCAACCTTTACTAAAGCAAAGGAGACTCAAGGGACTAATTAAATTGACCATTGAATCCTATTTATTTCCTAAGAAAAGGTTGGGATTACTTAAGTTCAGCTCAATTAGCAAGATAACGATTATCAGTTATGTTGAGTTTAATAACTGTTGAGTTACTGAATTCTTAACCAGGACCAAAAGGGAAAAAAGTAAAATTGCTGGAATAATAAAAATGTCCTTAGATGGGAAGCAATGGTAACTTAAATCAAAGAGAACAATCATAAACTGAAAATACCTCAATTATCATTAATTCAAATAACAGTCTGCAACATGAAAGAATTTATAGATTCAATGATTAATTCAAGTGCTGGAATAAATAAAAGTAAAAGAAAGCTAAAATAAAGAAACATAAAACCTGGATTGAGAGTCACTCTTAAAACAAGAAGAAATCCTAAATCCTAAGAGAGAGAGGGGAGAAGATCTCCCTCTCAACTAAATCTAAATCATTGAAAAATAAAATATCCGAGCTCCCTTTGAATGGATGCATTCCCACACTTTATAACCTCTGGTCTATGCTATCTGTACTTGGATCTGGGCCAAAAAGGGCTTCAGAAATCGCTATGAGCGTTTTCTGCAATTTCTGGTGCATGGCCTCTGTCACGCGTCCGCGTGGGTCACACGGTCGCGTCATTTGGAGCTTTTCCTTGCCACGCAGTCGCGTCAGTCATGCGACCGCGTCATGTGCGTTCTGCTTAAGGCGCGCGGTCGGGTCAGTCATGCGGCCACGTCGCTGCTGATTCGTGCTTGGCACGCGATCACTTCGTCCATGCGGTCGCGTGGATACCAGTTTCCTTAAAGCTTCGTTTTGCCTTCTCCTTCCTATTTTGTATGTTTTTTTTTCCATCCTCTAAGTCATTCTGCCTTAGAAAATCTAAAACTACTCAACACACTAATCACGGCATCAAATGGAAATAAAGGTAATTAAAATAATTAATTTTTAAAGCTTAGGAAACATGTTTTTCACAATATGACATAATAAGGAAGGGAAAGTAAAACCATGCAATTAATGTGAATAAGTAGGTGAAGGATTGTATAAATCACTCAAATTAAGCACAAAAGAACTCATGAAATATGGGTTTATCAATACCTAGAATTCACAATATACTAAACCACAAGGGTTTTTGAGAAACCTTACCTTAAACACATAAATTGGGGATGAAATCCAATGATTCCTCACTATTAATTGGCACCTAAACACCCAAATCACAAAAATTCACTCAAAAATCAAATCTCAAATTTGAAATTCACTTAAGGCAGAGAATGGGAGTATGAAACTCAAAAACTCACCAGAAATGTTGGTTAAAACTAACGGGCTTGCCGAGATCTTCGTGTGGCCGCAAAAGGCACGTGAATCAGAGTACTGTAGCTCGAGTTATTATCGATTTAAGATGAATGTGAATAGTAACCCCTCTTCTCTT
This sequence comes from Arachis ipaensis, assembly GCF_000816755.2. NCBI lineage: Eukaryota > Viridiplantae > Streptophyta > Magnoliopsida > Fabales > Fabaceae > Arachis > Arachis ipaensis. The sequence continues at coordinate 56,382,183 of NC_029787.2, read as the reverse complement.
CTCTCTTCTCCTTACCAGCTGCTACGATTTTGTTATGTTAGTAAATGAGGCTGAATTGGTTTCATTTGAGTGTTTATATATATTGAACTTGGGCCCAGTCCAACCTGTTAGCATTTTTAGTCCGTTTGGCCCACTTTGGACCAAAACCTTTAGAATTAGTGCCAGTTTTCAATTCTAAATATTTTTCCAAGTTTTTCTACTGTTTTTATTACTCTCACACAGTACTGGATATACTTAAGCTGGAACTACCGAATAATTTACCGGTACACATTTTTTTACGCAATTTTCTGCAGAAAATTATATTTTCCAGCTCGAAAAATTCTACTGAATTTAAATCTCACCCCCAAAATTTTTAAATTAAGACTTCTAAATTTTCGACCTATTTTTGGGCAACTAATTTATTATTATTTTGCGTTAGTTATTTCTGGTTCTTACACGGCAAAGAGTATGAAGATGTTGGTACTGTCCCTGGCGCTAAATGTAAGAACCACAAATTAATTAACCGATTAATTAACGATTAAATAATAATAATTTAATTTTCCAAAATAGGTTCAAAATTTTAGAATATTAATTAGAAAATTTAAATATGATATTTGGACTCAATACATTTTTCTGAGTTGGAAAATATAATTTTCTTCGGAAAATTGCGTAAAAATGCGTAACGGTAAATTAACCGACAGTACCGACTTAAGTCTATCCGGTACTGTGGGAGAATAATAAAAATAGTAGAAAACTTTAGAAAAATATTTAGAATTAAAAACTGGGCACTAATTTTAAAGGTTTGGCTCAAAGTTGGGCCAAACGGGCCAAAAACGCTAACAGGTTGGACCGGGCCCAAATTGGGCCCAAGTCCAACAAATAAATGCCCTCATTAATAGTCGTTTCAGCCATTTCTCACCTCATAACACAAACATAGCAGCTTCATGGAGAGGAGAAGGAGAAGGAGAAGAGAGCAAACACTATTTACATACAACTTCAGGCGGCCATAACTCGAGCTACGATGCTCCGACTCGCGTGCCGTCAGCGGCTATGTGAAACTCTCGCCAAACCCATCACTTCTAACTAAGCCTTATGGTAAGCTTCTCAAAATTCCCTGCCTAGTTTCCTGCCCTAAGAATTTTGAGTTTTTGGGGTTTTGTATTAAGTGAAATTTTGTGATTTTGGGTGTTTAGGTACACTCTATCATTTGGTTCCTATTGGGTTTGACCCAATTAATCTTGGATAAGGTGAGTTTATTCTCAACCCATGTGAAATTGTAATTTTGATGAAATCCTAGGTTGATTTAGTTATGAATTATGAGTATATAGCTTGAATTGGTGTTGTATGGAGAATGTTGGTGATTTGAATAGCTTAGAAGTGGATTTGGTGGCTTGAGGACTTGTGGAAGCTTGATTTGTACTCAATCTTGGGTTTTTGTGCATATTAGAAATCGGCCAAGGTATGGTTTCACTTTTCTCTATGTAATATATAATATCTCTGGACACTTAGGCTAGTAGACCTTAGGATAGGATTGAATTGGTTGGTAATGAATGTTGATATGTGATGATTTTGATGAAGGTATAATTTTGATGAATGTTGAAGTTAATTTATGATGTGGGATTGAAAATGATGAATTTGGATATTGATAATGATTTATGAAGTGTATTGATGTTGATAAATAATGAGAATAATAAAATGATGCTTTGAGTTGTAATAATTGAGAATTGGAGGCTTGAAAGTGGGAATTTTGGATGGAAATGGGTGAAATTGTATATTAATAGGTTGAGGAATGATTTGAGAGTATACGCATATGGTTTAGGTACATTAGGACTCTTTTGAAAGTGGAATAAGTAATTTTGGATTGAAAGTTTGGTAAAATTGAGGTTTAGAGATTTTTGGTAAAAATGGATTTTAGGCTAAATTCGACGGATCATATCTTGAGCTACGGTTTTTGAAATTGAATGATTTTTATATCAAATTAAAGATAATTCAAAAAGCTTTAAAATGGTTTAAAATTTGTGGATATCCAAATTTTGTAGAAAAAGATATGATCGTTGAAAGTTGGTATTTGAAATCTGAATTCTATGAATGCTGCAGAATTTGTGATTTCTGGTTTGTGTGCGCACGCACAGCCTTGTCTGCACGCACACCCTATGGATTTTTGAAACTGTGCGCACTCACACACAGGGATATGGCTAGTGTTGGGAGCACTAGCACACTCTGTGCATACGCACACGTTGGAAGGTGTATTCTGTTGAGGGCGTTGACCTGCCTTGTGCGAGCGAACAGAATTGGAAAATTTTACTGTGCATATGCACACATCTTGAAAATCCTCCTGAGCGTGGGCACACACACCCCTGTGCGTACGCACACTGTCCTGTTTTTCAATAAAAATCTTGTTTTTAACTGTTTCACCTTCCCGGCAAGCTTGTAAACTTCTGTTACACCTATCTAAGACTTTTTGGTTTATTTTTGGATGTTAAAACATAGAGAAGGTCTTGGGTGGAATTATTTCGGCATTTCCGGTAAAAGTTAGAAGGCGGAGGCTTAGGTTTCTGGTGTACTGAGGTAGCGTTTGGTGGAGAGACAGAGGCGGAAAGACTAAGACTGAGAGACAGAGACTAAGAGACAGAGATTGAAATAAATTTCAGTATTCTGTTTAGTGCAAAATGGGAGACAAAAATTGAAACAAGAATGAAACTCTAATTTAAGTTGTACAAAAGGTAAAATTGGAATTAATTAATTGAAATGAGGGTATTTTAGGTATAAAATGTTATTAAAGTTTCAGTCTCCATCTCTAAAAATTATAGTCTCTTGTGTCCCCACTTTTTGGAAGTACTAAAATACTGAAATTTTGGGAATAGAGACAGAAATTTTAGTATCAGTCTCTGAACCAACAAACAAAATACTGAGTCTCAGTCTCTCAGTCTCTTTCTCAATACCTCAAAACAAACACTACCTGAGGATGGGTTTGGTTGAGTGAGAAGAAAGAATAGTATATTGGTGGTTACTAACAATGTATTGAGAAAGTGATTAACTAATGCGTTCTGAATGAAATGTAAAAGTGGTGAACTAATGAGTTCTGAATGAATTATGGAAGTGGTGAATTACTAATTACTGAAATGAATGATTTTTGAAAACCACTGATGTAACATTTTTAAACTGAGACACTGTTGAGACGTTATGTGCCTGGCAGGAACGGCGGTTGGATCCCGCCTGTCGAGGTAGCGACGGCAGCATAAGGGCGGTGGTTTGTCCTGCTTACGTTGAGATGTGAGGTACGTGGCAAGAGTATCCCGCTTGCATCCCTTCGGATCACTAGAGTGTGCAGGCACAAAATCCTGGACGGTGTTCCAAGCACCATATCTCGGGGGTTCCCATTATGATTCCGAAGGGCGACATCTCCATGGAGATGTGTCGAGTTGGCAGTTGAACCGACAATGTGATATCACAGCCAATAGGACAGGCATTCATCATGTGCATCTTCTATCTGTTTGTTTGCTTTGCCGACTTGTATTATTTTCCTAATTGTATAACATGCCTAATTGCCTATTTGGATTACTTGATATACATGCTTATACTTGTGCTTTACTTGCATTGCTATTACCTGTGTTTTCTACCAGGATTGAGGAGGTTCGTAAGGCGGTGGCAATGAGATCGCATGGTGGTTAGACTGATGAAGGCTGTGGGACAGCGGAGAGTTGCTAGATTTGAAATCCACTAAGTAGATCACCCCTTTTCGTTGTGGTTTTAAAGTTAATGTTTTAAATTTAATTACGCTTTAAGCTTGAATCTCATGATGGATATGAAGCACTAGGATTGCCTCTGGTGTCCAGGATTCTTATATCTTACATTACTGGGCAATGTTACCATACTGAGAACCTCCGGTTCTCATTTCATACTTTGTTGTTGTTTTTCAGATGCAGGTCGTAACCCACCTTGGTGAGTTATGTGATGGTGACAGAGCGGAGGACCTTTATCCCGTTTTGGAGTCTTTTGATTTCTTTTGTTTAGAATTATCTCACTTTTGTATTTACTTTTGTCTTAGAGGTTTACTTTGAGAGGATATTTTGTATATGCTATTTTATCTTTCAAAATTCAGTATGTCTGTATAACACTAGTCGGCCTAAACTCCGTGGGCTGTGGCTAGTATCTTATGATTATTATACTCGTATATAACTACATATATCTTGTTATCTTACATAGTGGATCTTGCCTTTTACGCTTGTAGCTTCGTGTGAACGTTCGTGCTTTGTAATTCCATATTTGAGCTTATTTTCTTCATCGGACTTCTAGAATTATTATTCCTTCTATATATATATTTATGTATAAGCCTTAGAATTGTCGTAACCTTTGATTAACCTTCACTTTACAGCATGAGGTAAGGCTTAGGGTAATTAGGGTGTTACACTAAACGCCATGTGGCCACGATTAGCGCCAGCATCACAAAAGCTATCACAACGCCAACTCAATCAATCAATAATTAAATCAAGTAAATAATCACATTCATCTAAAATAACTCAGTTTAATCCATAAGACTCACATAATCACAATATACATATTTTTCACATCAATATCAATTTATAACGATTCTTGGATATAAAAAGGTTTAAGAAAAAGCTCTTACCTCAAGCGCGGCTCAACTACACGTCAAACTCTCCTTTATTCTCATTTTGCAGTAGTGGCATCAAATTTGACCATCCCCACGGCAACCCACAACCATTAAACATAGCATGCAAGAATCAAAACTCAACCCTACGTCATGAACGCCTAAGAATCTCTAGCAGAACCACCCACGGTGAGGACGGTTGGCTTTGTGCTACTCACGGATAGACAAGTTGAAAATGAAGGATTTCCTCTTTTGTTGCGATGTGGATGTGGGAAAGATGGAAATGCACTCTCCTTTGTAATATTCCCTATGAGTCAAGTGAAGGTGGAACAGCACTCTCTTTCGTATTGTTCCCCCACATCTCTCTCTAGTTGCAAGGTAGAAATACGCACTCCTTCGAATGTGAAAAGACACACTCCTTCGTAATTCCTCCAAGAGAAGGTAGAACGGCACTCTCCTTTGTTTATATTCCTACTGGGGATGCACAACCGAGAGACAATATCTGGGTTAGCTACCGGATGTGTCGGGTTTTGGCAGTTTAACCAGCCCGAAACCGAAACCCGTACCTCTTTGACGGCGGTTTCAACTTCGGGAAAATCCTCTCTCTGATCAATTCCAACTCCAACCGATCCAAACCCCACCAAAATCTCACCGCTTTGATCTTTAACTCAACCTCACACCGATCCCATGCCAAGCAAATTCGTTCCGTGCCAAATTCATGGCAGACAACTAATTCATCTAAAACCTAATTAACCCAATCCCAATATAAACATTTATTTTCCAACATTATCCCACCAATTACGACGAGTTCTATATATAACTATAGTAAGTAGGAGCCTTTAACTGATAACCATATCGACTTTTCTTTAAAAAATTAGAAATACTTTTTCTTTCTTTTTATAAACATGCATACATACAAATTGATC
>NC_029787.2:56369874-56376622 GCF_000816755.2 Arachis ipaensis | reverse complement strand
CACACACACACACACACACACACACACACACACACACACACACACATATATATACGTGGATTCTTTATACAAGTAACTTACAAATATTATATACATACATATCATTACAATCACCACTCCTATCCTTCTTTACAAAAATATAATAATAGTGGCGAGGGAAAATAATGACTAAGATATTTAAGACAGATATAGCATAGCCAAAAACTTAGCAATATCTTCATAGTCTTCCTCGTCCGTTTCCTAAAAACATAGGGTTGTAAGGGTGAGAAGCTAATCACACGGTCTCACCAGAGAATCTTTGAATTGTCATAAGAGGATATATAAAAAAGAAATTATTTCCAACCGTAGTGATCATTGCTCGTCTAATGAACCTTTTAAAACATCATCAATTAATCATCCAAAATTCAAATTCATATTTTAATTGATAAAAATTCCAATCAAACATAATATCCCATAATATTTCACTACATGCCAAAAAACCATTCTAACCAAATGTACTAATAATTCATCCAATCGCGGCATCCGGCCCTATACATAATCAGCCATGGCCTCCAACCCAAAACATAATCAACCACACTCTAACCACCATAATCTGAACCAACGAGTCATAATCACACAGATAGTCAATCATTCACACAAAGAGAACAATTACAACAAGTAGTATAATCAGTAGTTAACAGGATGTCAATCAGGCAAACCAAGTAATTTTAAACAAATGCAGTATGATGCATGCATACCCTACTGGCCATGAGCTCGCATGTTAGTTATACTACAAGAATTCTTACACTACCCAAACCTTAATTTTCCCAAAACTAAACCCTAATCCACTCACTCCCTCCTCACTTAATGCTGAACCCCCACCCTTTCACCCACACACTCCCCACGGTGAAAGAAAGAAAGAGAGATTAAAAGAGAGAACNACAGAGGAGTGAGAGAGAAAGCCAGACGCGAAAAGCCCAGAGAGAGAGAGAGGCCAAACGCGATGCATGGAGACCAGGGAGGAACTGTTGTCGCCAAGACCGCTGTCGCGCTCTGCCGGTGCCACCAAGCTGTTGTTATCGAGACTATTGTTGCCACCACTGAAGACTTTGATTACCACTGCTTCTTGTGATAGAGAAAAATGTGTAACGCTTTACCTTGAAGAGAGGGCTATTTCCGTGGAAATGATTATGTTCAATTGAGGTTTTGACTCGTGGAAATTTTGTAAGTTTGGTTAAAAAAAGGTTTTGAGGCGTGTGAATGTTTCAATGCTGCAGAATTGTTGCTTTGAATTGTGTGTTATGGTACATTATTGAGGATGAACTATTCTCAATGAAATTATGGAAGTGAATTATTGATTGATGTTTGTTAATGAGAAATGTTATGGTGTTGGTAATGGAAATTTGGTTTGGTTTCTCTATGGAATTGATGTAAATCGAAATGGTTAATTCACATGAATTGGGGAGGTTGAGGATTCCCTCTGGTTATACATATATCGGTATGTGAATGGGGTTACGATAAGTTATGCTTTACAAGGTTGGTTAAGATTATGACTATGATTTGAAATGAGATTTTGATTAATCTAGTAGGGATGGTGGTTTTGCCCCACCCACGGTGAGGACGGTAGCTTTGTCCCGCTCACAAGTAGGCAAGTTGAGGTTGAGGATTTCTTCCCTTGCGTTGCAATGTACAAGTTAGAGTTTTTACTGCCCACTTCTGAAACCAACGCTCACTGGTCTCAGCAGGGATCTTCTTGTAGTTCGGCCATGGGTGATTGTACATCAGCTTGATAACATTAGTACAGTCTTGTGTACATGCATTGTTATTTGGTGTAAACCTACCAATGAAAAACTTAAGATTAGTAGTTTATGAAAAATTACTTAACGTAATCTATAAACTTCAATTATATTTAGACATTTTAGAAATTTTGGCAAAGTTTCATCTATAACAAGAATACGCCACAAATTCTATAAATCAACAATTCACTTAAATAATTCACAAACAAACCAACATGGAATTATATGTCATTAAGCAACAACATGCATCAATAATCAAGAATTTTCAAACACTTTCAGCAGTTCAAACCTACTAAGCTAAATCAAACCTATCTTAACAACCTAAATCCACTAAAACTTGAAAATTGAGTGTAACTAAATTAAACTAACTAACTAAAATAGTATGGATATAAAAGACTTAAAATAGTACTTACGTTGTCAAACCATCAGGCCAAATCATTATCCATACAATGGGAGGTGGTGGAAGGGCATCTGACTGGGACCCGTGAGAGGATTTCGACACCGTGGTGTCTGTCCCTGGAGGCGTAGTCGTCGAAATAGTGGGCTGCTGAGTGGACAAAGGTGGTGGAGGAGTCCACTTTGGTGAAGTAGCCGGACGACAGCCTGGTTGGGGTTAGGGGTCATGATAAATGATTGATCCTTTGCATGCATTGCATGTGACGTTCTAGGGGTAGTCGGAGTAGAGGGAGAGGATCGAGAAGTCCCAGGGGTACCAGTAGACACCCTCCCTCTACTACGACTACGAGGCCAATTCGTGACACCTCTGCCTGTCGTTATGTCTACAAAGAGCATACCAATTAAATTTAAATTTGCATCCATTAAATTTCACCAAAACTTTCCAAAACACAATTCTTTACTTAGAATTAATGAAATTAAAATTTTATAAAATCTTTAAAATTCAAATTTGCAACAATAATTCCCATCATTCTTATTTTTTAATTTCATTCAAAATCTTATAAAAATTTCGACAGAACCTTCCATAAAATTTAGATTTAACCACCCTTCAAGGGTTCCATCCAAACCAAATATCTCTCATTCCTACTCAACTTTTCAAATATCAAACAATTTACTCAACATAAATTTTCTTGGCTTGTTATCTTTAATTCTCTTTCAAAAAGCTACCCTGGTCTTGGTGAACTTCCTTTACATCATTTCCAAAAGGTATAAAGTATAAACCCAGTTTACAACTCTTCTTTCTAATGATATTATTTTTATTCAATATGAAACAAATAATCTTGGTCTTTTATAGTACTTGGCTGAGAATAAGAAACAATACCAAACATAATGAAACAGAACCTTCTAAACTCTAACATTCGTCATCATTTTGCAACTTAGAATAAAAAAACACGGTTCCGAAGGATGAACTGGACAGTTCCAATAAGATTTCATTGTTGAACAAAAATACATTTTTTGGTTTATTTCATCTATTCCATGAATAGAACAAGGCCTCAATGGGAGGCCCACACGATGGACTATTAGCTCAATGGTAGAGCGCGTCCCTGATAATTGCGTCGTTGTGCCTGGACTTGACAATTTCACATAGATCTATAAACTATAATTCAAAATTGAATTGCTAGAACATAGTAAAAGCCTTCAAAATAGAATCAAACATTCACACAAACTACGATTATCAATTTAGCTCATGAGGCAAACATTTATCTAAAACTACATTATAAGAGAGATAAACAAACCTAATAAAACAAACTCTCTTAAGTCTCTAGACTAAGAAAATCACTAACAAAAACGGATTTTCTGACCACAACAATCACCTTGGAAATACGTGAGCATGAGAAAACAACTCAGAACATATGCTTAATCCTGTAGTGCTATTTTCTTACTTTCTTCTCTATTCTGTATTCTGCAAAATAATTCCAAATAGCATTCAGAAAATACAGTATGAAAAGAGTAAGAACTCCACAACCCAAATCACCACTGATTAGAGCTTCTGAAATCTGAATGGATGTACAATTCTAATTATTAACATCAAGATTCACATCAATTGTATTCCCCATTTAAAAAAAGCACGATCCTTTGTTCTTTGTACACAACCATACCACATAACCATTACACTGCACATTAATCAGGGAAAGATTAACACATAGCACACCCAAGTCAACTAAGAATCTAAGATATACTATACAAAGTCAAAAATTGTCTCAGAATCAAAATCTACAGAGTGATAGTGAATAATGCAAAGGAAGGCTTTTTGTCGAGATCTCATTACATAACAGCAGTGGCAGAGGTCTCAAAACCATCTTGTCCTTGCATGAGCGGCGAGAGGGGTTAGGGGTTTGCAGCAATGGAAGGGAGCGGCGGCAGAGGGAGCATTGATGGAAGGTTTTGCGAGGGACAGTGCAAGGGAGTCACCGCCAGAGAAAGTCACCGCTGAGAAGAGGGTTAAGGATTTTTGGTGGGAGCAGCGTTAATGGGAGTGCCAGAAGAGGGGTGCCGAGGAGGCATTACGAGCACCAGCGATGTTCTTCGGAATGCTGAGGGTTCTTCGTGGAGTGCCCTCAGTGTTTAGGGTTATTTGCTAGTGAGAAGCATAAAAGGGTTTATAGGAAATGGCCAAAATAGTTTTGAACGAAAGTTTCGAAAGTGTTTTGAACGAAAGCTTTTTTTTTTGGAACCTTTTGGCCACGCTTCAAGAGTTACAGAAAATGGCCACGCATTTAAAATGTCACTATAACGAAACCAAGTTGCCACGCTTCAAAAGCATCCCTGTTTCTCTCTAGTCTCAAAAGCGTGGTCAAATCTTTAATCAAATGCCACCCTCATAAAAGTGTGGTCATTGATCCCTTTCACCACGCTTTTGAAGCGTGGTAAAAAAACATGGCCGAATCTCTAATCAATTGCCACCCTCATAAAAGCGTGATCATTGACCCTTTTGGCCACTCTTTTAAAGCGTAGCAAGAAAAAGGTGTGGCCACAAGCCTATTTTTGCTACAAAATGGCAATGGTAAAAATTGTTCTTTAAAAATTATTATAAAAATCGTTGTTTATTAGGGTAACAAGGGCAATGATTTTTTGGTATTGTTGTCTTAGGTAAAAAACCGTTGCCTATTAGTATTGATAACAGCTATAATATAGAACAATTCAAAAATCATTGCCAAAGCGTTGTCTAAAATTTCAAAACCAGTTTTTTAATTTATGGCAATAGTTTTTTGCCGTTGCAAAAACCCTTATTTATTGTAATGTATACCGAGAAAAGATCAATTTAAGTGGTTTTAAGGGTGTTCCTATGTGAAGTTTCCACACACAGTATTAATGTCGAAGAGGTGCTAACCTAGGTCCCTAGTTGATACAATTCTAGTGGTTGAGAGAGACGGACTTCCAATCGGCGACAAACTAAAATAATTATATAGGGAGTATTTATAAAAAACTTTTGATAATCAATTAAATAGATGTTAAAAAGGTAATGGTTAGGCTAAATTGTATATTTGGAATTTCATATCCGTTATTTATAGTACACGACAAAAGATCTGCTAAGGATCTTAAGTTAATCCGTGTCAAATTTAAGCTAAATATAAGTAGAATTTGTGATTAGTTAGGTCAAAAAAATTGATAGTAGCTTGCATTATGACGCCTCTCTTTCTTTGAAAGTTATGTAAAATCAAGATACATGGAGTTAAATTTAATCCAATGTAGACTATGTCTCTGCTCTTAAAATCTTCAAGCCAACCAAGTTGACTTGTATACCTTGCTCAGATGTTTACTGTTTACTTCTATGACGGACATTGACACGGATACGGGATACGACACGATACGGGACACGTCGACAGATAAATTTTAAAATTTTACATGACACGGAAACACGTATATATATATATATATAATATAAAGTATTTTTTAGATAAATTATAATGATATTTTGATATTTTATTGATATTAAAATATAAATTAAAATTTTTAATTATTTTTAATGTCTTATTTTAATTATATCAAGTATTTAAAATATTTTTTGTTTTAATAATAATAATATATACTATATCTAAATTTATTTTAAGAATATATGTTAAGAATAAGACTGGACACGCGGACACGTGATGGTATTTAGGTGTGTCCAAGCATGTCTGGGAAAGAATTTTTTATTTTTTATTAAGACACGGTTGGACACAGCAGACACGCGTGTCAGACGAGTGTCGATGAGTGTCGTGTCCAAAATGTGTTCAGCATGCGAGCACGATAACTCAGTGAAGTGTCCGTGCTTCATAGGTTTACTTAAATCCCAAATAATAATAATAATAATTAAAGGAAAAAGAAAAACCACAATAACGCCATAATTAACTTTTACTAATACTCATTAAAGAACATAGGTATCGCCAAAATACGAAATTTGAACTTCGAAGTAGTGATGATTTTCGCTTTGACCATTTTAGCCATTTCCGGCTTTATTTTACTTTATTTTTTCGGCTTTAATAATAAATAGTGTGGAAAATTGATCACGTACTACATAGTCTATCTTTTCTTTGACGTAATATAATAATTTAAAAAATAAAATAAAATTTGTTAAGTCAATTATTAGTGTCCAAATTCGTCATCTCAACATTTTTTTCCAATTATAAATACACTGCATCCGTTATGCCTCTTCCTCCCACACTCAAAACACTCTTGCTCAAAAGCAAGAAAATTAGAAAACACATAACAAACCCAACCTTATAAAACAATATATACTTTCTTGTTTTTTCCTTTCTTCTTCTGTCTTTAGAAATCGAATACAAACATAGCTTTAGTTTGGTGAAGAGAAGTTATAATAAGAAGAAAAGGAAGGAACCATGGAAGGAGGCATACCAGAAGCTGATATGTCTGCTTTCAGAGAATGTTTGGCACTTTCATGGAAGAATCCATATGTTCTTCGTCTTGCTTTCTCTGCTGGAATTGGTGGCCTTCTCTTTGGCTACGACACAGGTAATTCAAAATAAATTCAAAAAATTTTTTTATAAAGAATTTTAAATAAATAAACTATTATTTCC
>NC_029787.2:56369452-56369724 GCF_000816755.2 Arachis ipaensis | reverse complement strand
CATTGGTAAATATTTTTATTATTAAAATTATAATTATGCAGGAGTTATATCTGGGGCTCTTCTATATATCAGAGATGACTTCAAAGCGGTAGACAGAAAGACTTGGCTTCAGGTATACATTAGAGGGAGATATATTAATAATTTTCTCTCCTCAGACACTTTTGGAGTCAAAATGTTGAAAAATCAATGAGTACTAATATTGTTATGGGTTTAGTTAATACGTGCAAAAAGACATAAGTTAAAATTTCTATTAAAACATTTTAATAAAAAAT
>NC_029787.2:56368524-56369083 GCF_000816755.2 Arachis ipaensis | reverse complement strand
ATAAGTGTCAAAATATTACTTTTTTTTTCATTCAAATTATTTGTCATTTTAAAAAGAAAAAGGTTCGAGACTAATATAATTTATTATTTTTTACTAGTATTTTTAATTATTAGTCTAATTTTTTAATTTAATAATATATTTTTATTTCATATTTTTAAAGATTATTAATTAATTACTAACTAAAAATAATAAATTTTTTAATTTTCTAATTTTTTATTTATTATGTATTTATTAAAATAAAAAAATTAATTATTTTTACTAATAAAAACTTTAAGAGCACATGATAGCTAGAGTTTATCATTATTCGTGTGTTGTGAATCCCAATCTCCACTTGCTCGAATAGACTTTAATGCCCTTACGCCTTCTCTGCTATTTACAGCCACAACGTAACCTACCAATACTTGCAGGGAAAAAACAGACACATAGTTTTCTGATGTTTTGTTTCGAATGCCCCCCTTTGACAATTAAACATCACCCGAGTCCAAAATGTTGCATCATCGCTGAAAACATTGCAAACTCTTGCTCTATCTATTTATTTATTTATTTAATTAAAACCTTG
>NC_029787.2:56363267-56368385 GCF_000816755.2 Arachis ipaensis | reverse complement strand
TCCATAAAAAAATCAAATAATATTTACCATAATTTTAATTTTCAAATTTCTTACATTTTCCTAATTATTCTACTTTAATGATTTAATCTATGTTTTTATCTGTATAAAAATGTTTTACATGACAGCTAATCAAGTAATCTGTCTTAGGTTTAAAAACTGCAATCAACTATCTAATGATAATTGCTTTTATCATTCTATCCAATACATAGGGAAAATGGCTAAATCATAAATTAACTTCACTCACAAGGTTGGAAATCCAAATTTTGAAAACTCCTTTGGTAAGGGAGGATAGTATCATATACTACAATTTTCAAGGGCTTAATTAAGATTTGTAACCTAATTTGTGTGAATAAAAAATAAGATTGTAATTTTAATGCACTTCAGAACGTAACAAAATTTATATTATAAACTAATTGAATTCATGTATGTACTTTTTTAAGTTCTTTTTTATTTTTCTGGTTGTGTGTGATGTCCCACATAAGTTGACAAGTGTCCGAATCATGTTTCACTTCAACAATTGTAGGCTTCATATACAGTTGGCCCAATAGGAGTTGCCGCCCAGTGGACCCAATTAATATCCCCAACCCCTATTGTATTCTCAACTCCATCATTCAGTTAAAGCAACCTTAGTAATAATAGATGGGACCCTCTTAATTATGCCTGTAATTCAATAACTCTTTTATTATACGAAAAGTAATTTTCTGAGTCCATGTCTAAATAAAAATGCATATTTACAAGTCAATTTCACGAAAATGAAGACACCAAACAAATTTCACGAAAATCATGTGACGAACCTCTTTTTACGGATCACATAAAAATTAACCTTCTTTTATTATGAGCTTAAAAGTTAGTTTACTATACTAACTACCGATCTATTGGTTTTATATGTTTTCTGTTTTTTTTTTTTTTTAGGGATTTTAAATTTATTGGTTTTTTACTTTTTTATAAGTTAGATTCCGTAATTTCATACATCATATGGCATCAAAAGTACTAATTTATTGGGCCTCAGCCACTTTTCTTTATCCAATGAAAGAAACCCTATATTCTTTCTTCAAAAATGTTCTTTCTGTTCACACCAAAAGAAAAAAACCTCTGCGAAGATAAACAACATAATCAATCAATAGTTATAAACCCATTGAGGAATATGTATTGTTCCCAGCGGGGGTTGGGGAATCTTCCCATTTGATTGAATTTTATGCGTTGATATATTTACAATGTGTAGTTTATTATGCAGTTCCGGCCTATGGGCTCAAATTCGAGTGAAATATAAATGGGAAGCAGCAAATTTAGGGGGTTGGAAAGAAAAGAGAGAAGAGTCAATATTCAATTAATTTCAAGATTAAAAAAATATTTTCTTTTTTTTTTTAATTAACTTCATGTGTATATATAATTAATGTAATTATTTTAAGTTTACATATAATAGTGTATTATCTCATAATTTAAGGAGTTTTGAAATCTTATACGTAGATAGCATACAAAATTTTCGATAAGAGTATCCAATTTGAAAAATAACACACAAGATTATATTGAACTTAACTTTCCAAACACACTATAATGATGGTTCTATAAAACTTTTATTTTTTAAAAATGATTTTTAAAATTTAATTAAATAATCAGTTATTATAATAAAATCATCAATTTTATTTAAAGTAGTATAATAAAAAAAATTATAAAAGATCAAATACGTATTTTTATATACGATGATGGATTAATACCGATTTTGGTATACACTAGTTGGCATTGTTAATAAAAATAACATCTTCTTACACAATCAGTTTTGAATAGCAGTATAATCCAAAGAATTGAATCTTTATATTCACCCAAAGAGATAAAAATCTGCCTGGCAAAGAACCAATAGCTCAAATGGCATAATCTCCCTATACTCAATTAAGAGGTTGCGGGTTCGAATCTCCATATCTTCGGTAAAAAAAATAAATAAAGATCTGCCTGTACGAGTTTCGGTATGCAATGAATATCACATTGTCTAATTTGTAAATATAAATGGAACACGGTGACAGGAAGCCATAGTAAGTACGGCACTAGCTGGAGCTATCATAGGAGCTGCAGTTGGCGGATGGATCAATGATCGATTTGGAAGGAGAATAGCAATCATTCTTGCAGATGCACTCTTTCTGACAGGTGCAATCATCATGGCTGCAGCAACAAATCCTGCTATTCTCATTGTTGGTCGAGTTTTCGTTGGACTCGGCGTTGGCATGGCTTCGATGGCATCCCCATTGTACATCTCAGAAGCTTCTCCGACCAGAGTTCGCGGTGCTCTTGTTAGTCTCAACAGTTTTCTCATCACGGGGGGGCAATTCCTCTCGTACCTCATCAACTTGGCCTTCACTAAGGTGAGTCGTTATTGACGGACAAAGACTAACAAACAGTTGTTTTCATGCGAGTTGATAGTTGAGAATCCTTTGATAATTTGACATGTTTGAATAAATTGTCATATAATAATTCTCAAGTATCAACTCCAAGTTAAGACAATTGCACGCGAGTTTCCATGTTATTGAAATATGTTAAGTGATTAAGTTTGTATACTAAGTCGAGCCAACTCACATATGTGGCTTTAACGTGAATTCTAATGAGAATTTGTGGATGAATTTTCATTTCAGGCGCCAGGGACATGGAGGTGGATGTTAGGGGTAGCAGCAGTACCTGCAATAGTGCAGATCTTACTAATGTTTTCCCTTCCAGAATCGCCTCGTTGGCTGTACCGGAAGGTAAGTTCATTGGTTTATTCATCAATCATCATTAACCACCACTAACTACATTTTCAGCTTATGAATTACTAACTCTTCTCCTTCCATTTACAATAACATAACAGGGTAGGTATGAGGAAGGGCAGGCAATTCTTAAGAAAATCTACCCACCCGAGGACGTGGAAGGCGAAATCCAAGCTTTGAAGGAATCAGTTGACTTGGAGATCAAGGAATCCGAGTCATCAGAGAAAATCAACATGATGAAACTCTTGAAAACCACAGCTGTAAGAAGAGGTTTATATGCAGGAATGGGCCTCCAAATCTTCCAGCAATTTGTTGGTATCAACACTGTGATGTACTACAGTCCCACCATTGTTCAGTTGGCTGGTTTTGCATCTAACAGAACAGCACTACTTCTGTCACTCATCACATCTGGCCTCAACGCATTTGGTTCAATTCTGAGCATATATTTCATTGATAAGACCGGGAGGAAGAAGCTTGCTCTCATCAGTTTGTCCGGCGTCGTGGTGGCTCTGGCTCTCCTAACTGTCACTTTCCGTGAGAGTGAGATTCACTCTCCAATGGTCAGTGCCATTGAAACATCTCATTTCAATACCACCTGCCCTGACTTCAGATCAGCCGTAGACCCTGGTAGATGGACTTGTATGACATGCTTAAAGGCTTCATCGCCGTCTTGCGGCTTTTGCGCTGCTCCTAATGACAAGGTGATTATGTTTTTTGCAACACTTTTTACCTTAATTTTTCAAACTAAAAAGTGTTTTCGAATATTTAAAAAATCGTTACTTTAATTTTAGTAACACTTTTTAACTGTTGCCAAAGTTGTATAGCCACTGTAGTTAACTCCACCAATGCGTACTTATCACTAGGGAAGGAGGAAGTGTCCTTTTGTCCACTACCATTTCAACTAAAGCTTTGCTCAAAACTATATCTAAGTAGCTCCACCCGTTACCGGCATCAAGGGATGGAATATTAAGGCCATTGCATACTTACAAAAACACTTGCTAAATAATACCAAGTTTAATATGTTAAAATCTATATGGAATCTCTACAATAAGGTAGAAACTTAACATCCTTATGTTATTTATGTACATTCTTGTGCATTCCTTAACAACAGTAAGCCTTTTACAAATGGGTGGAGACAACAGAAGTATCCTATTGTAAG
Source organism: Arachis ipaensis (assembly GCF_000816755.2). NCBI lineage: Eukaryota > Viridiplantae > Streptophyta > Magnoliopsida > Fabales > Fabaceae > Arachis > Arachis ipaensis. The sequence continues at coordinate 56,364,494 of NC_029787.2, read as the reverse complement.
CCATTGTGTTCCTAACACTAAAATGTATTTCAATTTTGCAGCTCTTGCCTGGGGCATGTTTGATCTCCAATGACACATCAAAGGACATATGTGGCAATGATCACAGGTCATGGTACACAAGGGGATGCCCAAGCAAATTCGGTTGGGCAGCACTTATAGGCCTTGCACTCTACATCATATTCTTCTCACCAGGAATGGGAACTGTTCCATGGGTTGTGAACTCTGAGATCTACCCTTTAAGGTACAGAGGAGTCTGTGGAGGAATGGCATCCACAACAGTTTGGGTGTCAAATCTCATTGTTTCACAGTCATTTTTATCACTGACACAAGCTATTGGGACAGCATGGACATTCATGATGTTTGGGATTGTAGCTATTGTGGGCATTTTCTTTGTCATTATTTTTGTCCCAGAGACTAAAGGAGTTCCAATGGAGGAAGTAGAGAAGATGCTGGAACAAAGATCTGTGCAGTTCAAGTTTTGGCAAAAGAGGAATTCAGTATCTGAGAAATACTGATTCAAGGGGAAAAAAGGAAACAAAAATTCGTGTGTTTGTGAACTGTTAGTGATACAGGCTTGTAAAAGTAAATTGTGTACTATGGTTTCTATTTGGGTTATTAAGCAATAGTTAGCATTTTAGTTTAGATGCTTAGTTGATTATTATTAGTTGGTTACTGATGGGAATCCTTTTTACCAAATCCATACGAGATGGAAAAAAGAAAGGATTGATAATACTATTTAATTGGTAATCAATAAGAAAATTATATTAAGTGATCTCAATTGCATTGTATTTTTCCCTTAATATCTTCATTGTTGATGTTAAACTAAAAAAGGAAGATTCCTATCTATTAGTCTATCACAAAATCCAAACATTTTGAATTGGTTACTACTTTTTCCTTTATAGTAATACCATGTTTACAGCAGTACCCGAACATAACTCATCCATACCTGTATATCCTCCTTATATTTTCTTCACACTAAAACAGACAATTCATATAAAGAGATAATAACTACATCTTTTAGAATGCCCCTACTTGGATCATCAAGACCTTCCTTCAGGATTTTGTTTAACGAAAATTTGTATCACATTACTTTACCATGTATCAGAACGCGGCGTTTTAAAATTTTGGTTACACATTGGAGTTGTGTAAAGGAAGGGAATTTTCGCCCAAGAACAATTCTCTGAATGGGCACTTTTCTCCCCTGCTTTGATCAAATGGATTGATATT
>NC_029787.2:56350182-56362660 GCF_000816755.2 Arachis ipaensis | reverse complement strand
AATCCCACCCCCCCCCCCCCCTTCCCCCCTTTTTTTTTTTCCCCTTTTTGTCTTCTCTAATCAAACTTGACAATTCACTTAACATGATTTTAGGTGAATCTTGAATCATAAAACTAAACATGTAAACTCGACTCAATTGAGGAGCTAACATACAATACCACGCATTAAGTCAAGCTTTGATAACCTCATATAATCGCATATGTAAATCTACATGGAAGGGAACATTCAAGACATTAAGCATATGCGTAACAAAACCAGTTACATATTTGTTAAAAAGGAAAGAAATACATCTGGAACAGGTAGAAATTTTTAATGTTTTTTGACATCCAATATCAATGTCAAACAGCTCAGACTAGGGAACAAAATATCTACATTTCTGTTTTCTACCTCAAAGTTGGCAGATGAGAAACAGCATCTAATTGTTATGCACCTGCATCAGTAGACATGGTTTGTCGATGTAACTCCTCATGTGCATTCCTCAGAAATTGATCCCAACCACTTCCTGGGGCAGTATCCAGGTAATCATATGGAACAGCAGTTTTCAGGCCTGGCCTAACAACACAACGATCATCAATAATTCTGAACTCTGCATCCCCTCCTTCACTGTAGATATGCTCTAATTCATCCCACGTAAACAACAATGGCAATGTAAAGGCACCCAAGGGTTGAAGTCCATGACCTTAACTCTCTCGTTCCTTGTAATAAACATCAAATGAGTAGTTTTCAGACTCAAATCTATCTCTAACATAACTGTTGAAAAATCCATGTATCAGCAATTGGAGGCTGCTCTTCTTTTCAAGCAAAGGAGGATAAAAGGTAGTAACTTCTCGCTGAGAAATTCCAAGTAATTTCTGATCTCGCACAAAGCAACGGAACTCCATGTCAGGTTGAAGGGATGGATACCATTTTCGAAGGGCAAGAAAAAGCTCTCGGGGTCTGGACGAAGATTTATCATGGCAACAGTCATAAGCGTGGCACAAATCATGCACCAATGAGTCAGATGCGCGGAACAAGAGTGCAATCTCACTGAAAGAGGTGCAACGAAGGCTGCCACAAGTACTTATCCAAGCCAAATCTTTTGGGGCACTCTAATTCAACTTGGGGAAGACTGCACCCCAACATGATTGCCAGCTTCCTCTCCAACATGGTTATGTGCTTCTTCTTCCATGGTGGCTTCTAGATCTTCCTCCACTAGTTCCTCTCCAACTATCCCTTTGCCTCTTGCTTCCCTCCTTAGTCTAAGAAAGGTCATCTCAATTTCACTATCAAAGGGAGATGAAGTCTCTCCTCTTCTACCTGTCATACACTTGACAAATAACCAGCAGAGAACAAGTGAAGTAAGAAAAATCTTGTTGAGATTAGTGGTTAGCTTTGTTGATGCAATTAATCGAACAGTTAGAAGAGTGGAAATATGGACGATAGGTAACTAAAATAATCAAGGAAAAAGAAATAGAACTCAGAGCAGAGATGAAAGAAAAATAAAAAGTGCTAGTGAAATAAAATAAAATAAAATAACAAGGAAATTAAATTGCTTAATCTAGCTCTCCAATCAATTTAATCACTGTCAAATTTAAGTCAATTTCCGGCAACGGTGCCATAAAACTTGATGACCAGAATTCACACCCCATATAATGAATGATGAATCCGCTCTTTGGCAAGCGCACCAAATATCGTCAAGTAATAACCCACTAGGAGTGGGATCGTATTCACAGAGATTAATTGGATTAAGCAAGCAATAGTTAATTGATTATCCTAGTTAGACTATTCAGATTGGAGTGATAATCAAACAAGAAAATGTAAATTGCATGAAAGTAAAGGAAAGCAATAAAGTGCAAGAAAGTAAATGGCAAGGAAAGTAAAGTACAAGAAAGTAAAGTGCTCGAAATGTAAAGTGATGAAAATGTAAATAACCATAAAGTAAATAAAAGAAAGAAAGATAAAATAAGCATTGGGATCAAGAGGTATTGCATTCTCCGGATTAATTGATTTCATCTCATCTTCAATCATGCAACTCATTGACCTCTTGGCAATCATAATTGATTGAGCCCCAATCCCTTGGTGATTCAATCTCTCAAATCTTGATCAATAGTCAATTCCTTGGTTTAATTGCTCATGAGAAGAGATGAAACTTGTTCCCTGTTACCTTCAGGTTCTGATGCGTTTCCTTCTTGTTGAGGAGTTTGATCTTGTATGGCTGAGACTTGATTAGCCTTCATCTTCTTGGTTAAGGCTGCTATTTGTGCTGCAGTTGCCTTGTATTGAGCTAACAAAGCATCTACAGAGTTGAGTTCTAACACTCCTTTCTTCTGAGTTCTTTCTGAAGCATAGAAATACTCATTTTCTGCTACAGTCTCGATGACTTCTATGGCTTCTTCAATGGTTTTCTTCTTGTTGAGTGAGTCTCCTGAAGAATGATCCACGGCCTTCTTTGATTCATAGGATAGCCCTTCATAGAAGATGTGTAGTTGTACCCACTCATTGAACATTTCTGGTGGACACCTTCTTGTCAAATCTTTGAATCTCTCCCAGGCCTCATAGAGTGTTTTTTCATGTGTTTTCGGGGTCAATATCTTCCTCAATTCCAATGCCCATCATAATGTGTTATATATGGTTGGAAAGCCCTGGATGTCTACTTTCTAATGGCACTGAAATCATCTCATTTGGAGTTGTGTAGCTCAATATATTTTTATTTGAATGAGAGGAGGTCAGGCTGGCATATGCCCTGGCGTGCCACGCCCACTTCTTGGCGTGCCACACCCATAGTGGGGCTCAAAATCACTCCTCTGGAACTTAAGCCTGGCGTGCCATGCCCAAAACACCAAGTGGCACGCCCTCTTTGAGATCTTGGCTTCACAAACTTGGCGTGCCACGCCCAGAGCTCCAAGTGGCACGCCCATGTAAAATTCTTCAACCTTCTTTGCTGGAATGTTGGCTTGGCGTGCCACGCCCAGAGCTTCAAGTGGCACGCCCAGCTTCACACGCCCATTTTTATTTGTTGTTTTCATTCCCCTTTTGTTGCTCTTTTCACCTAAAATTCAGCACAAACCCATTTCAAAGCAATGTACCATAATATATATCATTTGGTTCATGAAATTGCATTGATTTAATGAGATTATGCTCTTTTTATGGCCCTTTTAGATAAGAAAAAATGGTACATGATGCGCAGTAATCAGTTCCTTAATTTTCAACTCAAGTTCTGGAAATGAAGGCGGTGGAGAAGGTTCTTCTGCTTCATCAGCAGTTCCTTCAGACACCTGAAAATCTTCATCATCTGAATTATGAATTCTATTCGGCAAGGCATCTTCATCCAACACAGAAGCAGGCAACAAAAATGTCCCAGAGTCATCAAGAAGGTACTTAATAAAAGATTCAGGGAGTTTATGAATTATGGTCTTGATAGATACAGATTTGAACTTCGGGTACCATTCTTGAATTTGGCATCGATTGACCTTTTCCTCTTAAATATTTGTTGAATGGTTCTTTCTGTCTCAAATAAATATGGCAGAACCTTTAATAATCTGGATCTGACACGCATTGGCAATAGAGTAATGTAACTTATGCAATGTTTAGAGTCAAAATATCCTAAAGGTTGGACGTTACAATACAGTCCCAAAAGTTTTTATCAGTCTGTGATATTTAATGTGCTACAAAATGGGAGACGACTCTATCAGGTGATGAGTCTACCAGAACAGTATTTTATATTTCAAAATAACGAATGAGCTAAATGATAGAGTTGTAAAAGTACTATATATTGTTAACAAGTTAGAAGGGATGGTATAAGACTGATTTATTGTATACCAAAACCATAACGAAAATAAAATATAGCTAGAGATGCAGACAATGCAGCCAGTACAGTCTCATGAGCATGACAGATCAAAACATTAAACCATTCTATCCTTTGATAATTCCCATGAATAAATTGTATTTTCAAAAAACAAATTTCTTCTGGAAATCACACATAAGATTCCCAGTCCCATCAATCATCCAAAGAGTCAAACAAACAAAATTTACAGTTCTAAATTGGCATCCACTACATCATACTCATACTCAGACTCATACTCACAGTCACTCACTCGGAAGAAAGAACAGAGAATAAAATATAACTTTCTTCCCTCAGCTTTGAAGCAGCCAGATACTCAGATATTAACTACCTTAAGAAGTGACCTAGTTATTAAAACCACTTATAGACTTTACATTTTCATAATCAGATTACAGGAAGGTATATTTAGTAGCATATAACAAAGCCACAACATCATTGAAACATGTTAAGCAAGTGTGTATTTCCTCTAACAAATGAAAAACAAACAAGCGACATTTTATAAGCAAAAGATGTAAAAACCCATAACAAAATCAAAGGGAGAATGATATCCAGATGAAGCACCACTATATATCTCTTAATTGCAAATTCAGCAACACCACATATCTACCAAGACATTGCAATTCTGAATTTCTTTCCTAAAAAAGCTGCAACACATGCTCGATTACCTTTTTCTAATAATAATAATTAATTGGACTTAATGCTGTAAGGTTTCCATGGGAGAATTACATCTACCACGCGAGACTTTAATGTTTTCATTTAAGATTGTGATTTATGGCCTTAAGGAACATCCACTATCCAATGCAAAATTCAATTGGTATGTCAATAGGGGTTACACGGTTTCTTCAAGGTTAGATAGATTCCTCATCACCAAGGTTCCAGAAACGAAACCGGACATTCAACCGTTCAGGCTTCTGGATAGGTTTTGGGTTAAGATTCAGAGTTCTAACCATTTGAACTAGAATCCAACTTAACCGGATTTAATAACCATTCAGAGTTCTAACCAACACTTCTCCATGATTCATTCTTATTTTTCCAGCCATGCAATACCCTTTAGACTTGAATATGACCTAACTTTGACAATTTACAATATTTCTTTGGCTATTTATTTTTTATGATAAGAATTGTATGTTGTTCACTTTAATCTCAATTGTTGATTTCTCTCTTCTCTTGTTTTGGTTCACATTTCAGTTCAGTGTGCTACTTATTTTTGATGATAAGAATTGTATGTTGTTCACTTTAATCTCAATTGTTGATTTCTCTCTTCTCTTGTTTTGGTTCACATTTCAGTTCAGTTTCTGTGCACTGTGTTGTATTTTTCTTTATTAGTCAAGACAATCAAGTTTATGTATCTAGCTTACTTTAATTACATAAATTGGCTTATTTTCTTGATTTTTCTTTTTCGTTTCCTTGGACATAGGTGATATTAAGTGACCTGGTATTTGCTTGTAGAGGCAAAGGAATAACTGAAAATCTGCTAAATTTTGTATATGTTTACTTTTAGTTGCTAGAATTCCTTAGTTGCTAGAATTCAGGCTTTGGCATCCTACCTCGTCAAACTTCATGCAGAATGTAGTTAATGAAAACCAGAGTCTTGTAATTACTGTTACCGAAGGATGTGAATTTTTTCAGTTGATAGTTTCTTTAATGCTTTATTGTCATAATGAGTTCTTCCTTATACCTTCTATTGGCATGTTTTTCGATCAAAGGAAATCAGATTGGCTTTCCTTGTTGGAGGAGGACTTCTGGTAATAATGTTTGTTTCCTTTTCCTTTTATTCTTTGATCTTCTTTAAAGTTTTTTTACAAGATAACACATGTTTTGGTTTGCAATTTTGAGTAATAGGCTAAAAGAAAATAAAGCTAGTGTTGCCAAGAATGAAAAGTGAAGCTTCAAAATAATCCAACTTAACCGGATTTAATAAAATATTATATATTATATGATATATATTGAATTCTTATCATTCACAAAACAAATCTCAGGTAAGAATTACTAAATCCAAAAAACAAGTAACAAAATATTGTAACTCTATTCGAGATGAGTTACCAATCTCCAAAGAATTCTAAGAAATTCACTAATTCATTAATTTTTTCCATACTCAATACAATGACTCAATATTCTTATTTATATTCCTAACAAACTCTAATGTGCAGCCAATATTAGTTGGGTCGTAACACAAAACTAATATTATACTTTAATATCAATCATCATCGATGAGATTGAACATAACAACCATACATAAAAATTAAAACTCTTAACTTAAATTGATCAACAACGGGATCAATTTTATCGACAATTTCATCCGAAATTTGATCAACAATCAGGAAGAAGAACAACAAATAGATAGCAGGATTTCACCTATAACAGCAGCAACATTAGCACTTGATTAACAATAAATCAATAACACATCGATCAACAATAAAAATTAAAAAAAAAGGTATCCGAAGAAAAAAAAGCAGTGGCAGGAAAGCGGAGCACACCGGCGGAGAGGAGGAGGAAGCGAAGAAGAGAGGCGAAGAGAAGGCGGCAGCAGAGCAGAAAAGAGAGGCGACGCAGTAGAAGAGAAAGGAGGTCGCGGCGGAGAAGAAGCACAAGCAGAGAGAGGACGCCGCGGCTGAACAGAGGCACTGCCAGAAGAGAGTAGTAACCGAAGGGGGCAGAGCAGCAGGACAAGGTCACGGCCGGCGGAGCAGACCATGCAGAAGTCAGAGAGGAGAGGCGACAGCGGCGTGCAAGGACGCGACTGATGGAGAGGAGGACGCCGGAGAGAAACAGAAGCAGGCGAAGTGAGTGAAGAGAAATCAGGGGGGACTTTTCTGATTCATGCTAGGGTTTCATTTTATTATTTTGTAGTGTTTTTCTTTTAACTGAAGCTACGTATACAAGTTCTTTTTCTAAATAAGTGCAACTAATGTGTTTCGCAAGCGGGAGTACGTACTCCTCGTCCAACGCCCCATGAGTTCGTTCATGCTCTGCTAGGGTTTTACTGTGCCGTCTTCATGGTTACATCTTTCTTTGTCTTTTTTTCGTCAAAGTTTTTTTTATCTTGTTCTACTTTCTTCTCTTAATTTCTTTTCCACTTAGTTCCCTAATTTTCGTTTTCTCTCCCAATTCATTTCTCTTTTAATTTATTTCGTTTTCTAAATCACCTATTCCATATATCTTATTTCTCTCTAAAATCATTAAATACCAATTCTGTTTTTCTCTACACCATGAGCAACAAACTAGAGACACAAAACCCCCATATAATTGATAGTGATCAGGAGGATTAGCTTATGAAGATGTTTCTGAAGGAATTCAAGCCTGTACACGGAGCCTGTCTGAAAGAATTTTCTCAGATCGGATCTTTTCCGTAGGTACCATGAAAGGAGCTCTCTATGCAATATGGAATAAACCAGAAGGATTCAGAGTAGTCGAAAAACCCAGGAACCAGTTTCAATTTTTCTTTGAGAATGACTCTGATGTGACTCGAATTGAGAGAGGTTCACCACAATTTTAGGGATTGCCTGAACAATACAAAATACTTGAAGTTGGACGAAAATTGGGTGGGAGACTTGGTCAAATTGAAGATGTTGCTCTATTTGAAGTTAGAGGCAAAGATACATGCATAGTGAAGGCTAAAGTGGAACTGAACGGTGATAAAAGAGTGAGGGGTACACTGAAACTGCTTGATCCTAATCAGAAAATGCTGGAAATTGGAGTACGCTATGAACGTATAGGTGTGTTCTGTACTTATTGTGCAAAATTGGGGCATGAATGTAAGAACTGCCAATGTTTTATTGATGATTCTGCCCAAAACAATATCAAGAAAGATAAAGTTGGTGAATGGCTTAAGGCAGATCAAGTCGGTAGGCGTTTAACTGAAAAGAGAGCTTCCTTCAATCCTAACCAACCTCGGGATGGTTCTATTCCAGCTCAACCGAAGAAAAAATCTCCACCTGCTTGGCTTTTTGATAGTTTCTCAAAAATGAGTGTGCAAGATGATAAAAAAAAACAGAATAATGAAAAAATTGCTGCCAATTCGGGTTCTAGAGAAGAAAATGAGGGTGAATCAGAAAACACAGGTACGACTACTGATACAAATTCTTCTTCTAATGCTTTATTGGAGATATCCTATCCCATGAATAATGTCCAACACAATAACAACGTCATATCCAAGCTTAAAAAGGAGAATAAAAAGCCAAACCTGAAACAACTTGCCAAAAAGTCTGTGATAGGTTTCAAACGGAGGAGTGGAGGTAATGGTACTGAAGAAATTTCAAAGAAAATTTGTCTCAATGATATTGTCTCTGATGCTATGACAGTGGAGGGTGCCAGCCTTCAAATGGCACCCAAAGAAATATGAAACTGCTCTCGTGGAATTGTTGGGGTTTGGGGAGACCCCTGACAATCCACAATCTTAAAGGGATTTGCAAATCCTACTCCCCTGAGGTTGGTTTTATCTGTGAAACAAAAAATCAATCTCGACAAGTTGAAGGAAAATTAAGATCTTGTGGTTTCAAGGAATGGTTTATTGTGGATCCGGATGGATTATCAGGGGTTTGGCAATGGCATGGAGGGATGGTTGCACTGTTCAGATTTTGCAGCATGGTAGATTCTTCATTGCGGCATCAGTTCTGACAGCTGGTTCTAATGATCCCTATGGTGTTCTAGGTGTCTATCTCAGTTCAAATGATCAACATAGAATGGCTCAGTTTGCTGAATTAACTTTAGTCACGCAACAGTTTGATGGTAATGTTGTGTTAATGGGTGATTTTAATGCCATTTCTAGTCAATTGGAGAAAGTAGGTGGGGGTGCTAAATCTCCTTCTTCTATCGAAACCTTTAACAGTTTTATTGATGATAATTCTCTGATTGATATTGGTATGGTCGGAAGACCATTCACTTGGTCGAATAGACGGAGGGGTGCTGAGTTGATACAGGAAAGACTAGATCGATTCCTGGTAGGAGTTGATTGGCAGCAACTCTATCCCAATGCAACGGTTCTTAGACTGTCAGAATCAGGCTCGGATCACTCCCCTCTTCTCTTAGACTCTAAATCCGAGAACTGAGAGATCTAAACGCCGATTCAAATTCCAAGAAAGATGGTGTTCCAATGATGAAATAAGGCAGATTGTTAGAAAGGTTCGGCACGAACAGATTGATGGTTCAGCCATGTATATCCTAGCTCAAAAACTAAAGCGTTGTCGACATAAGATTGTCAGATGACAGCAAGAATACAGATCTAATTCGAAGGTGGAGATTGATTTACTACAGTCTGAATTAGAGGAACTTCGTTTAGCATGAATTCATGGAGGCGACATCATTTCATAAATAGAGGACAAACTTGAAAAAGCATTGCAAAATGAGGAATCTTATTGGAAAGATAAGTCTAGAGTCAAATGGCTCAAATCTGGCAATCAGAATACAGCTTTCTTCCATCAGAAATTTAGAAATCGAACCCGAAGGAATAGAATTTGGCAACTAACTGGCAGTGACGGTGAAGTGGCTACTTCAAATGCTAGTATTGCTTCTTTGGCTGAATCTTATTTCAAGGACATCTTTTCCTCCACTTGTCATGAGAACCCTGAACCTCTGTTTACTGATTTTGAACCTAAGGTTACAGCTCACATGAATCGTAGGCTTCAAAGATCAGTGACTATGGAGGAAGTAAAACGTGCAACATTTAGCATTCATCCCCAAAGTGCTCCAGGAGATGATGGTATGACAGCAAAATTTTTTCAAAGCTTCTGGAACATACTTAGTGGTGATGTGTTTCGAGCAGTTAAGAGCTTCTTTTCAGGGGGCAGAATTTTGAAGGGTTTTAATCACACTCAGATCTGTCTTATTCCCAAGATTTCTGATGCTAAAGATATGACTCAGGTAAGACCAATAAGCCTATCTTCAGTCTTTTACAAGATTATCTCCAAAGTATTTGTACATAGACTTCAGGGTATGATGAATAGACTAATTAACCCTACACAGAGTGCTTTTATTAAAGGCAGATTGATCTCTGATAATATCCTAATTGCTCATGAGTGTATGCATTACTTGAAGAACAAAAAAAGGGGACTCGAAAATGAAATGGCGCTAAAACCAGATATGAGTAAGGCATATGATAGGGTGGAATGGCACTTTCTTTGGTTTATATTGGAGAAGTTTGGTTTTGACTCCCGGTGGATCATGTGGATTCGAGAATTAGTGACAACTGTTTCTTATTCTGTTATTGTGGAAGGACAACCTTATGGTTTCTTCAAACCAAATAGAGGTATTCGACAAGGAGATCCTCTATCTCCCTCTCTTTTTCTTTTCTGTGCAGAAGGTCTCTCCTTCTTGCTACACAAGGCAGAACAAAACAGACTAATTTAGGGTCTTCAGATACATAGGTGATGTCCCAAGGTCAACCACCTCTTCTTTGCTGATGATTCCATCTTATTCTGTAAGGCTAATCCTGAAGCATGTTCAAATATCCTGCATTTATTGAATTCTTATGAAAGTATCAGTGGCTAGAGGGTAAATCTTAATAAATCTGTTGTATTCTTTAGCCACAACACTCCCTCTACTACTCGTACACTACTGGCTAACTCTATGAATATTAATCATATTGAGGCTCAGGATAAATACCTTAGTTTGCCTTCTACAGTCTCTAAGCTTCTTTTAGTATGATCAAAGAAAAGGTTTGGAAAAGAATCCAAGGGTGGAAGCGCAATCTTCTATCGTCAGGTGGTAGACACGTATTGCTTAAGGCAGTGGGAGAAGCTATTCCTATTTATACATTGTCTTGCTTCAAGTTGCCTGATGGTTTAATCTCGGAAATTCACTCTCTACTTTCTCAGTTCTGGTGGGGACAAAAAGGTTCTGAAAGGCGGATGGCTTGGATTAGCTGGGACACTATGACTCGCCCATGAAAAGAAGGAGGCCTTGGATTTAAAGATCTCAGAATCCAAAATATGGCGCATTTAGGCAAACAGTTTTGGCGACTTGTAACACAGCCTACTTCCTTATTATCCAAAATCCTAAGAAGTAAATACTTTAGCAATGGTAATACTATAACGGCAGAAATTAGAGTCTTACCTTCTTGGGGATGGAGGAGCATACTGGAAGGCCGAAAGATTGTTGAAAAAGGTCTTAATTGGGCTGTGGGTACTGGAGAGAATATCCGAACCTTTGAGGATACTTGGCTGCCTCCTCCGTATCCTTTAAAGATTTCTGACATGCCAAATAGACAAGCTATCTCTGAGTTGGTTCCAAGAGTTAAAGATCTAATTACTGAAGATAGGAATTGGAATCAGAATCTTATTCAAGAATTATTTCCCCAAGACGTTGCAAACAGGATTTTGTCAGTTAAAATTCAGCAGAGTAGGGACAAATTGCAATGGGATTTGAACAAATCCAAACAATATGATACAACTTCAGGTTACAGAATTGGCTATTTATTTTACCATCCGCCTCTGGAGCTTTGCCCTAATTATATGCAACAGAAAAATCCGTGGATTGATCTATGGAAGTTGAACTTGCCTCACAAAATTAAGCTATTTATCTGGAAAGCTCTCCATGGCCGGCTCCCGGTGCTTGCTCAAATTCTTCACCGTATCCCATCTATATCACCAATATGCCCTGCTATCATGAAGCAACCGAAACAGTCACTCATTATTTGATCGATTGCTCTAGAACTAAAGATGTATGGTCTCAGAGTTATCTTCGTGACTGTCTTCCCCCTTAGAGTCCTAACGACTTTTGGACATGGTGGATTGCATCAACAGAGATGCTTAACCCGTTGAAGAATTCTGACTGTAATCCTCAATTACTTGTCATCATTTGCTGGAACTGCTGGAAAGCTCGCAACCAGTTGATTTTTGAAGGTTCTACTTCAATGCCGTCTGCCACTCTAGCATGCTCTGTCAAGTTGCTCCGTGAAATCCAAAGAACTCCCAGTTTAGGTCGTCATCTCCATGAGGTAAGCTCTTAGTTGCATTCAATTTGATTTATCATTCTTTCTTCTTTAAGATTTTTTTCGTTTTTCGACCACGCACCGTTGGATGAATACCTTCAGTGTAGTGTTTTTGGAAAATCCCCACCTTTCATTTTGCTGTCCTGCTTTGGGACATCTTTGTATTTTATTTTTTAATAATTAATGAAATATAACCTACTATCTTTGGAAAAAAAAAACTAATGTGTTTCGCAAACAGGTTAGAAGAGAAGAAGCACGTTTAGACTTCTTGAAAGTTTTAATTTTTGGTTTGGTTAATTTTTTATTTATGAATACAGAAATAATTTTGCATTCAAAATCACGTTTACAAGAAGCAATAATTTTGAGCTTCTGCGTTTTACCAACGAATTTTTAGCCATTAACATTCCATCCTTATTTAGCTTTTACCAACTTTATCTTTTACGCATGTTATTATATTATTTATGAAATTCTTATTATTTCTATTTATATGAACTCTCTTTTTCTATTATTTATTATTTTTTGTTAGTATCATCACTAACTTTATTTAATTTTCTTAAAAATACTATAAAAAATATATCGTATAAAAATCATAAGAATCATGAGAAAATTCAATATTAAAAAATGGTGATAATAATAAATACTAGTTATTTAATATAATATTTTTTTATTATATTTTTTTAGTGTTAATATTTTTACATATTACAGTTTATTTATTAATTATTTCTTATTTG
>NC_029787.2:56338331-56350157 GCF_000816755.2 Arachis ipaensis | reverse complement strand
CAAATATTTAAATTAAAATGATAAGATAATATACAAAAATTATTTAAGTTGATGTCTATTTTAGTAATTTTTTATCTAAAAGTGATTTTGAATAGTATAATCCAAACAACATTTATCTTACTATAATCCATTTTGATATAAAAATTGCCAAACATAAATCACTTTAACACAAACTTACTTTTTATTAAAATCAAGTTTGCAAAATCACTTTTATGCAAACTTCTGTTTGTAAACTGTAATCTAAACACACACTAAGTTGTTGCAAATCTGATGAGCGGATAATTTATACGCTTTTTGGCATTGTTTTTAGTATGTTTTTAGTAGAATCTAGTTACTTTTAGGGATGTTTTCATTAGTTTTTATGTTAAATTCACATTTCTGGACTTTACTATGAGTTTGTGTGTTTTTCTGTGATTTCAGGTATTTTCTGGCTGAAATTGAGGGACTTGAGCAAAAATCAGATTCAGAGGTTGAAGAAGGACTGCTGATGCTATTGGATTCTGACCTCCCTGCACTCAAAATGGATTTTCTGGAGGTACAGAACTCAAAATGGCGCGCTTCCAATTGCGTTGGAAAGTAGACATCCAGGGCTTTCCAGCAATATATAATAGTCCATACTTTGCCCAAGTTTAGATGACGCAAACCGGTGTTCAACGCCAGCTCTCTGCCCAATTCTGGCATCCAGCGCCAGAAACAAGTTGCAAAGTGGAGTTCAACGCCCAAAATGGCACAAAAGCTGGTGTTCAACTCCAAGAATGACCTCTCCACGTATAGACTTCAAAGCTCAGCCCAAGCACACACCAAGTGGGCCCCGGAAGTGGATTTATGCATCAATTACTTACTTCTGTAAACCCTAGTAGCTAGTTTATTATAAATAGGAACTTTTACTATTGTATTAGACATCTTTGGAATCATCTTTGGACGCCTGGTTCTTAGATCAGAGGGGCTGGCCATTCGGCCATGCCTGGACCTTTCACTTATGTATTTTCAACGGTAGAGTTTCTGCACTCCATAGATTAAGGTGTGGAGCTCTGCTGTTCCTCAAAGATTAATACAAAGTACTACTGTTTTTCTACTAAATCCTATTCCAGCATGATTGGGAACCTCAGATGATTAGCCGTGCTGTGACAGAGCATTTGGACCATTTTCACAAGAGGAGGGGATGTAACCACTGACAACGGTGATGCCCTTGCATAAAGCCAGCCATGGAAAGGAGTAGGATTGATTGGATGAAGGCAGCAGGAAAGCAGAGATTCAGAGGAACGAAAGCATCTCTACATGCTTTTCTGAAATTCTCACCAATAAATTACATAAGTGTTTCTATCCTTATTTTATTATATTAAATTCGAAAACTCCATAACTATTTTATATCCGCCTGACTGAGATTTACAAGGTGACCATAGCTTGCTTCATACCAACAATCTCCGTGGGATCGACCCTTACTCACGTAAGGTTTATTACTTGGACGACCCAGTGCACTTGCTGGTTAGTTGTATCGAAGTTGTGATAAATTATGAATTGAGATTAGAGCACCAAGAGATCACAATTTCGTGCACCAAAATCCCATGAAAAAAAAGCGTGCATACATTATTATTTGAGAAAGTCTACGAGGCTAGCAGATTTTGTGGTTTTTAGCCATCAATTAGCTATCAATAATGTTTTTAATGGTGTGAGATTGCATGTAATGGTATAGAATCATTCAATTTCTGTTTGATGGTTAAATGTTGGCTAGAATTTAATAAAAATGTTGGCCTCCTATCACTCCTCTTATTATTTTTCCTTTTTTGTACTCTTTTTTTGTCGCACACAAATTTTTATTAAAGAACACAAAAATTTATTGATATAGTACATAATTTTTTAAAAATTAACACAAAATTTTATACATAACACAAACTTATCAATATAGCAAAAATATTTTTATGCATAACACATATTTTTATACATAACACACAAATTTTTGTACATAGTACAAATTTTTGCTGACAATATATTTATTAGTTGAGTGAGTCAATGATCTAAGTACGTACTCCTCCAAAAATTTCTATCCTGCACATCAAAAATTCTATGTGATGCAACAAGATTTTTGTGTTGTTCATACAAATCTATGTTTTATGCGTATATTATTGGTTAGGCATCAATGTTTTGAACATGTCTTTAAAAAACTTTTGTGTTGTATACTAAAAAATGTGTGTTGTACACTAAAATTTATAATATAAATGGTCTTGGTCATCTTAAATAATAAATAAATGGATTAAAAGAGAATCAAAACGTCACCTATTAAAAAATAAAAAAGAAAGGAACGCGCCACTTTACAAAGATTGCGCACAGAGTTGAATTTTACTAAATGCGTACAATAATAAAATTTGTATTGAATAAAAAATAATGAAAAAGACCATACAAATATTGAACACGACAGTGTCATTGAACCAAAAAAAATGGTAGTTACAGAAGAGATGACGGAGTTACCAAGTAAAATGAGTATGCTGGTTCTATCCATAGATACTACGATGATGGTGTTCCCAATGAGGACGAGCATTGTGTTGTCCCCTACTAAAGTTAGGACGATAGGATTGCCTAGCAAGCCAAACATGGAGGTGTTGCTTCGGATTTTTTAATTAAATAAATTAAATAAATGTTTTAATTACTGAAATAAATAATTATAAAAATTATTATCGAAATCCGTCCCTCAGCCTAACGAGATAAGCTTGCACATATCTCGTTTACACTGTAAACAAGATAAGGCATGTGCGCGTGACACGTATATATCTTGTTTACATTGTAAACGAGATATGTACAAGCTTATATCGTTTACACTGTAAAGGAGATAAGGCTGGGGGATGCCTATATATAGATGTCGTTTAAAGCGAGGTTCTGTGTCCCAGTTCGAACCTTTCTATCACTTTCTCCTCTCTTTTGCCCCTTTCTGACCATATTATCAAGTAATATGAAGATGGCATGCGCAGATGCACGTGATCAGGACATCAACAGGCTGAATGCGACATGGCACTATGCCGGGACAGCCGACTTTGCGGTTAGTTCTATTATCTTGAGTTTTATGTAATCTCATATATGTATAGCCATGGTTAGGGTGCTTGCCAAGAAGTAAAATATAATTTGTATAATTAAGAATAGGTCACTGATAGAAGCTAGTAATTTTAGCAATATGGTTATCATTTTTTGGTAATTAAGTTGTTAGTAAAATAATTATTAATTTAGAGTTTAAATGCTAGGGTAGATGTTTTTCAATTGTTGAGTTTAGTTTTTTTGTCCCATGTTTCTTAATTTATTAATTTAGTTAGTAAATATCCAAGTTTGATAATTAGATTATTATGTTAAGTCAAAGTTTGATAGTTAGATTGTTAATAACTTTATTGAATATTTTAATTTCACATAACGCAATGAAAAAATGTGTATTAGTTAAGAAAGTACATATTAACAGAAAATATCGTGTCGGCATAAATTCAGTTGGTACATAGGTTTAAAATTCTATTAAAAAAAATAGTAAAGGTAGTTTGATATGTTGATGGGACCTAAGCAAATTTTTAATTTTTAATAATTGTGAAATATTTTTTTCTGTCAGAAGTCTCGCCTACTCCTGCTCCGATGAGTGAGTCGCACGCTTTCTTTACCCGACGCTATCGTCCCGTATCTGAGGGAGGCTGGATTTGGTGATACGACGCCTCTCAGGGATTTCGTATTTGACAACTCCCTAATTACGACATTCGTGGAGCGATGGTAGGTGTGAAATATTCATGTCGCATTCAGCCTGTTGATGTCTCGATCACGTGCATCTAGGTGTGCCATCTTCCAATTACTCGATAATATGGTCAAAAAGGGGTAAAAGAGAGGGGAAAGTGGTCGAAAGGTTCGAAATGGGCTCAGAACCTCGCTGTAAATGACATCTATATATAGGCGTCCCCAACCTTATCTCGTTTATAGTGTAAACGAGATAAGCATGCGCTTATCTCGTTTACACTGTAAAGGAGATATACACGTGTCATGTGCACATGCCTTATCTCGTTTACAGTGTAAACGAGATAAGGCTCTGAGACGGATTTCGGTAATAATTTTTATAATTGTTTATTGCTCGAGTTTAGACGACGCAAACTGGCATTGAACGCGAGTTCTACGCTGCATTCTGGAGTCAAACGCCAGAAACACGTCACGAACCAGAGTTGAACGCCAAAAACACGTTACAACTTGGCGTTCAACTCCAAAAGAAGCCTCTGCACGTGTAAACTTCAAGCTCAGCCCAAGCACACACCAAGTGGGCCCTGGAAGTGGATTTCTGCATCAATTACTTACTTCTGTAAACCCTAGTAGCTAGTCTAGTATAAATAGGACTTTTTACTATTGTATTTACATCTTTGGATGATCTTTAGATCATGTTTGGGGGCTGGCCATTCGGCCATGCCTGGACCTTCATCACTTATGTATTTTCAACGGTAGAGTTTTTACACACCATAGATTAAGGTGTGAAGCTCTGCTGTTCCTCAAAGATTAATGCAAAGTACTACTGTTTTTCTATTTAATTCAACTTATTCCGCTTCTAAGATATTCATTCGCACTTCAATATGATGGATGTGATGATCGTGACAGTCATCATCATTCTCAACTTATGAGCGCGTGCGTGACAACCACTTCCGTTCTACCTTAGATTGAATGGATATCTCTTGGATATCTAATACAGGGGACTGACGATTAGATTTTTGACGGTTTAGAAATTCACTAATAAAATCTCGTTGCAAGTATAGTCTCTAAACCAATCACTAATCCTTTCATACAAAAAGTTGTTTGTCACTAAAACAAACCCCTAAAATTTATAAACCGAAGTATTCAAACCTCGGGTCGTTCTCCCTAGGAATTACAATAAAGTGTCTTGTTATTGGTTATGAGTTATTTTGGGGTTTTGGATAAGAAGCATGAAAAGTAAATGGCAATGAAAATAAACTAACGAGGAACAAAATCTATACTATATCTAGAAGAGGCATTTCAACAAACACATAAAAGGCAATAAAAGTAAACAACATAAATTGCAAGAATTAAAGAGAGATCTAACTACAAAGGCAAGAGATCAACAATAGAAAAGTAAAGAAGAACAATTATTATGAATTACCTCTTATTGAATTGAAAGAAAATGGAAGGAACAATAGTAGATCTACAACAAGGTATAAGAACAACATAAAGAAAATTACAATAAAAGAATGGAAGAAGAATGAATGTAACAACAAGTAATTGAGAAGATAGAAGTAGAAGAAGATGAATTAAAATCTAGATCTAAGAACTAAACCTAATCCTAATCCTAATTCTAGAGAGAAGTGAGAGCTTCTCTCTCTAGAAACTAACTCTAACTACTAAACTAAGCTAATGATTAAAAGTATGTTGATTCCTCTTCAATCCTTGGCTTAAATAACATCAGAAATGAGTTGGATTGGGCCCACAAGGCTTCTAAAATCGCTGGCCACGTTTTGCTTTAAGTGAACTAGGTGGCAGCAACGGCGTGTGCGCGTACTTTGCGCGTGCGCGCCACCATACGTGTAGCAACTATGGCAAATCTTATATCTTTTCGAAGCCCCGGATGTTAGCTTTCCAACCCAACTGGAACCGCATTATTTGGACCTCTGTAGCTCAAGTTATGGCCGATTAAGTGCGAAGAGGTCGGCTTGACAGCTTTCCGGTTCTTTCATTTCTTCATGAGTTCTCCAACTTTTCATGCTTTCTTTCTTCATTCCCTTGATCCAATCTTTGCCTCCTAAACCTTAAATCACTTAACAAACATATCAAGGCATCTAATAGAATCAAGGTGAATTAAATTTAGCTATTTTGAGTCCTAAAAAGCATGTTTTCACATTCAAGCACAATTAAAGGAGAATATACAAAACCATGCTATTTCTTGAATAAATATGGGTAAAAGGTGATAAAATCCCCAAAAATCAATACAAGATAAACCCTACAAATGGGGTTTGTCAGGGACCGAGTCTGAGATATTAGAGTCTTCGTGGTATAAGTTAGAACCCATGGATGGCCATTCCTGAGATCTGGAAAGTCTAAACCTTGTCTGTGGTATTCCGAGTAGGATTTGGGAAGGGATGACTGTGACGAGCTTAAAACTCGCGAGTGCTGGGCATAGTGACAGACGTAAAAGGATCAATGGATCCTATTCCAGTAAGACCAAGAACCGACAGATGAATAGCCGTGCCGTGACAGAGCATCTTGGACCACTTTCACTGAGAGGACGGGAAGTAGCCATTGACAACGGCGATGCCAAACATACAGCTTGCCATGGAAAGGAGTAGGAAGGATTGGATGAAGACAGCAGGAAAGCAGAGGTTCAGAGGGACGAAAGCATCTCTATACGCTTATCTGAAATTTCCACCAATGAATTACATAAGTACCACTATCCTATTTTATATTTTATTTATCTTTTACTTATCAATTCATAAAATCAGTTTAATCCGCCTGACTGAGATTTACAAGGTAACCATAGCTTGCTTCAAGCCGACAATCTCCGTGGGATCGACCCTTACTCACGTAAGGTTTATTACTTGGACGACCCAGTGCACTTGCTGGTTAGTTGTACGAAATTGTGAAACAGAATTAAGAACATGAACGTGCGTATTGCGTTTTTAGCGCCGTTACTAAGGAACGAATGATCACGATTTCGCACACTAAGTTTTTGGCGCCGTTGCCGGGGATTGTTTGAGTTTGGACAACTGACGGTTCATCTTGTTGCTCAGATTAGGTAATTTTATTTTAATTTTAAGCTTTTTATTTCTTATTTTTGAAAAATAAAAAAAATTTATAATTTCTTCTTTTTCATTTTTCCCAATTAATTTTCAAAAAAAAAAAATTATAAAATTATAAAATCAAAAATATTTTTTATGTTTCTTGTTTGAGTCTTGTGTCATGTTTTAAGTTTGGTGTCAATTGCATGTTTTTATTCATCTTGCATTTTTTTGAAATATTGCATTCATGCATTGCATTCATCATGATCTTCAAGTTGTTCTTAATAAACTTTCTTGTTTGATCTTCATATTATATTGTTTTGTGTTGTATGGTGTTTTTCATATGCATTCTTGCATCCATAGTATCCAAACATGAAAGATTTCTAAGTTTGGTGTCTTGCATGTTTTCTTTGCATATAAAAATTTTCAAATATAAGTCTTGATGTTCATCTTGATCTTCAAAGTGTTCTTGGTGTTCATCTTGACATTCATAGTGTTTTTGTATGCATTGTGCATTTTGATTCATGATTTACATGCATAGAGTCTTTTTGATGTTTTTCTCTCTCATCATTAAAAATTCAAAAATAAAAAAATATCTTTCCCTTTTTCTCTCATAAATTTTCAAAAAATTGAGTTGAATTTTTCAAATTTTTTTTAAAATTCAATTGTTTCTTATGAGTCAAATCAAATTTTCAATTTAAAAAAATCTTATCTTTTTCAAAATCTTTTTCAAAAATCAAATCTTTTTCATTTTTCTTATTTATTTTCAAAAATTTTAAAAATATTTTTCAAAAAATCTTTTTCTTAATTTTATCTCATAAATTTCGAAAATATTATCAACAATTAATGTTTTGATTAAAAAATTTCAAGTTTGTTACTTGCATAGTAAGAAAGATTCAACCTTTAAATTCTAGAATCATATCTTGTGATTACTTGTGAGTCAAGTCATTAATTTTGATTTTAAAATTTCAAATCTTTTTCAAACAAATATCTTTTCAATCATATCTTTTCAATCATATCTTTTTAATCATATCTATTTTTAAAATAAATTTCTATCATATCTTTTTAAATCTTATCTTTTTCAAAAATTTGATTTTAAAATATCTCTTCTAACTTCTTATCTTCTTATCTTTTCAAAATTGAATTTCAAATCTTTTTCAACTAACTAATTGACTTTTTGTTTGTTTCTTATCTTTTTCAAAACTAACTAACTAAATCTCTCTCTCTAATTTTCGAAAATCCCTTCCTTCTTTTCCAAATTTTCTTTTTAATTAACTAATTGTTTTAATTTTAATTTAATTTCAATTTCAATTTTCGAATTTTTAACTTTAATTTTTATTTTTATTTTTATTTTAATTTTAATTTTCGAAATTCCCTCTCTCTCATCCCCTTCTATTTATTTATTCATCAACTAACACTTCTTTTCATCTCATATCTCTGCTCCTATCCTCATCCTTGTGTTTGGATTATCCATTCTTCTTCACCCTTATTCCCTTTCTTCTTCTACTAACAACAAGGGAACCTCTATACTGTGGTAAAAAGGATCCCTATTATTATTTTCTGTTCCCTTCTTTTTCATATGAGCAAGAGCAAGGACAAGAACATTCTTGTTGAAGCAGACCTTGAACCTGAAAGGACTCTAAAGAGAAAATTAAGAGAAGCTAAAATACAACAATCCAGAGACAACCTTACAGAATTTTTCGAAAAGGAAGAGGAGATGGCAGCCGAAAATAATAATAATGCAAGGAGGATGCTTGGTGATTATACTACACCTACTTCCAAGTTTGATGGAAGAAGCATCTCAATCCCTACCATTGGAGCAAACAATTTTGAGCTGAAACCTCAATTAGTTGCTCTAATGCAACAGAACTGCAAATTCCATGGACTTCTATCAGAAGATCCCTATCAGTTTTTAACTGAGTTCCTACAATCTGTGAGACTGTTAAGACTAATGGAGTAGATCCTGAAGTCTACAGGCTCATGCTTTTCCCTTTTGCTGTAAGAGACAGAGCTAGAACATGGTTGGACTCACAACCTAAATATAGCCTGAACTCTTGGGATAAGCTGGTCACAGTCTTCTTGGCTAAGTTCTTTCCTCCTCAAAAGCTGAGCAAGCTTAGAGTGGATGTTCAGACCTTCAAGCAAAAAGATGGTGAATCCCTCTATGAAGCTTGGGAAAGATACAAGCAGATGACCAAAAGGTGTCCTCCTGACATGCTTTCATAATGGACCATTCTGGATATATTCTATTATGGTCTGTCTGAGTTCTCTAAGATGTCACTGGACCATTCTGCAGGTGGATCCATTCACCTAAAGAAAATGCCTGCAGAAGCTCTGAACAAGGTCAAATCAAAGGAAAGCAAGGTCAAAACTTAGTGAAAATACTATAAATGCATAAAAGAGCCTTGACTTGGGAATGAGATTTAAGGAATCCTATCATCGTCATAGCCATAACTATGGCAACTATGATGAGTCAATCTCGCTTCGTCAATCCCTAACATCGAGGAGTAAGTCAAGCAAGCATAATTGACCTTAACCCATTAGTCCTAGCTAACTTAGTAATTGCTTACTAAGAAGCTAGCATCAATGGAAACAAGAGACAACTAAATATCCAAGAATTACCACTAAATGTCGGACATTATGACTCTAGTATCCTAGGAACTCATTTCTCAAGCCAAGGTGTGAAAAGCTACTCAAAATTACCAAGTGGCATTTTCACAAACACTTGGTGGGCATAAAACCAAAACATAGGAAAATGCAAGGAAAAATAAAAACTATAACCAAACTATTCACAAAATCAACAATAAACATGCAATCAAGTAAATATAAACCATGAAACATTAAATTCATCAATCAAAACTTTAAGAAACCAAAATAGCATATATTAACAAAGTAACTTGAACCATAAAGCAAAGTAGCAAGAGTAGTGAAATTAAAGAGGAAATTAAAGTGTACTTACAATAAAGATGAGTAAAATCCAAGATCAAAGCTTAACTATAAAATGCTACATTGGAAATTAAGTAAAAACCTAAGAGAGAATTATCTAATCTACACTACTCCTACTCCTAATTATGTTGTAAAACTGATGAACCCCATTTTCAGGGTTTATCTTGTGTTGAATTTAGAGCATTTTATCAACCTTTTCTCACATTTATCCAATGAAATAGCATGATTTTGTGATTCTCCCTTAATTTGTGCTTAAATATGAAAACATGCTTCTAGGCCTTTAATTTGATTATTTTAATTCACCTTTGATTCCACTAGATGCCTTGATTTGTTTGTCAAGTGATTTCAGGTTGAAAAGGCCAGGAATGGATCAAACGAGTGAAGAGCAAAGCATGAAAAGTGGAGAACACATGGAAAAGCCAAAGAATTGGATGAGCTCATGGACGCGCACGCTGATGAGCGGATAATTTATACGCTTTTTGGCATTGTTTTTAGTATGTTTTTAGTAGGATCTAGTTACTTTTAGGGATGTTATTGGTGGACGAAATTGTGTTCCATGTTCTTTGTACTTGTATGAGAGTAACAATATATAATTGTATTGAATCCTCATTGTGGCTCTATGTGTGGACACAACTCCGTTCAACTAACCAGCAAGTGTACTGGGTCGTCCAAGTAATAAACCTTACGTGAGTAAGGGTCGATCCCACAGAGATTGTTGGTATGAAGCAAGCTATGGTCACCTTGCAAATCTCAGTCAGGCGGATTTAAACATGATATTTTATTAGATTAAAATAAACAATAAAAGGGATAGAGATACTTATGTAGATTTATTGGCAGGAATTTCAGATAAGCGAATGGAGATGCTTTTCGTTCCTCTGAATCTCTGTTTTCCTGCTATCTTCATCCAATCAGTCTTACTCCTTTCTATGGCTGGCTTTATGTGATACATCACCACTGTCAATGGCTACTTTTGGTCATCTCTCGGGAAAATGATCCAATGCCCTGTGACGGCACGGCTAATCGTCTGGAGGCCGCCAGATTTGGGTAGAAGGCTGGCGTTGAACGCCAGTTTACGTCGTCAATTCTTGGCCAAAGTATGGACTATTATATATTGCCGGAAAGCCCTGGATGTCTACTTTCCAACGCAATTGGAATCGCGCCATTTCGAGTTCTGTAGCTCCAGAAAATCCACTTTGAGTGCAGGGAGGTCAGAATCCAACAGCATCAGCAGTCCTTCTTCAACCTCTGAATCTGATTTCTGCTCAAGTCCCTCAATTTCAGCCAGAAAATACCTGAAATCACAGAAAAACACACAAACTCATAGTAAAGTCCAGAAATGTGAATTTAACACAAAATCTATTAAAAACATCCCTAAAAGTAACTAGATCCTACTAAAAACATACTAAAAACAATGTCAAAAAGCGTATAAATTATCCGCTCATCAGTTATCATTAGTTTTTATGTTAAATTCACATTTCTGGACTTTACTATGAGTTTGTGTATTTTTCTGTGATTTCAGGTATTTTCTGGCTGAAATTGAAGGACTTGAGCAGAAATCAGATTCAGAGGTTGAAGAAGGACTGCTGATGCTGTTGGATTCTGACCTCCCTGCACTCAAAGTGGATTTTCTAGAGCTACAGAACTTGAAATGGAGTGCTTCTAATTGAGTTGGAAAGTAGACATCCAGGGCTTTCCAGAAATATATAATAGTCCATACTTTGGCTAAGAATAGATGACGTAAACTGGCGTTCAACGCCAGCTTTCTACCCAAATCTGGCGTCCAGCGCCAGAAAAGGAGCCAAAACCAGAGTTGAACGCCCAAACTGGCACAAAAACTGGCGTTCAACTCCAAGAAGGACCTCTACACGTGCAACACTCAAGCCCAGCCCAAGCACACACCAAGTGGGCCCCGGAAGTGGATTTATGCATCAATTACTTACTCATGTAAACCCTAGTGACTAGTTTATTATAAATAGGACCTTTTACTATTGTATTAGACATCTTTGGTCTCAGCTTTAATCCATTGTTCATCTTAGGAGACTATTGATCACGTTTTAGGGGATTGGCCATCTCGGCCATGCCTGAACCTTCACTTATGTATTTTCATACGGTAGAGTTTCTACACTCCATAGATTAAGGTGTGAAGCTCTGCTGT
>NC_029787.2:56320117-56338062 GCF_000816755.2 Arachis ipaensis | reverse complement strand
TAAAGCCAGCCATGGAAAGGAGTAAGACTGGTTGGATGAAGATAGCAGGAAAGCAGAGGTTCAGAGGAACGAAAAGCATCTCCATTCGCTTATCTGAAATTCCTACCAATGATTTACATAAGTACCTCTATCCCTATTCTATTATTTATTATTCGAAAACATCATTATCAATTTATATCTGCCTAACTGAGATTTTCAAGGTGACCATAGCTTGCTTCATACCAACAATCTCCGTGGGATTCGACCCTTACTCACGTAAGGTATTACTTGGACGACCCAGTGCACTTGCTGGTTAGTTGTATCGAAGTTGTGAACCATGGTATTGGCACCATGTTCTTGGCGCCATTGCCAGGGAAAGAAAGAGCCATGAATTTTACATAATTAAAGTGTAATCACGATTACGCGTACCAA
Organism: Arachis ipaensis; assembly: GCF_000816755.2. NCBI lineage: Eukaryota > Viridiplantae > Streptophyta > Magnoliopsida > Fabales > Fabaceae > Arachis > Arachis ipaensis. The sequence goes on along the minus strand of NC_029787.2, from coordinate 56,337,651 downwards.
GTTGCTCACATTGCTCACGTTGCCAGGGATTACGCGTACGCACGGAAGGTTGTGCGTATGCATACCTCTGATTTCTGTACTTGTGTGCATGCACAAGTGGTTGTGCGTATGCACACTTTAGTGTGTGCTTCTCCTTTGTTTTCTTCATGTGTTCTCCCTTCTTACATGCTTCCTTCCACTTCTACCTATCCATTCTTGTGTCTAGGACTTGAAATCACTCAAAAAATATATCACGACATTGAATGGAATAAAAGTGGAATTACATTGCTCAATTTAAGCACAAAAATACATGTTTTCACTTTTAGGTTCGATTTAGGGATAAAACACAAAAGTATGCTATTTTGGTGATTAAGTGTGAGTTTATATGATGAAATCCATCCAATTCAAGCCAAAAATTATCATCAAATATGGACTCATCAATTCTCTCACACTTAAACAATAGCATCTATGTCCTCATGCTAAACACAAACAAGGAGAATGATCAAAGGGTAATCAACTTATTGAATGCAACTATCTATATGCATACAAGTATATTATATGCTATCTATATCTATCTATACTATAGTTTTCTATGAAATTGGTGAAAACAAACAATCAAATTTTCAAGCAAGTATATGAACATATAGGGCTAAGCAAAGAAGTAATTCAATGCAATCAAAATTTAAAGAGTTGATTCAACTCATCAAAACAAAGCAACTTGCATGAATGCATGACAAGAGGTGTGGAAGCATAGAATTGAATGATTGAACCCTCACTAGGTGTGTATACACTTTCAATACTCGATGTTTAGGGTTTAATCACTCAAGTCTCCTTTAATCGTGCTTTCAAAGATTTACTTTTCATCTAACAATCAACAAGTAATTGATGCATGCATGCAAGTATCATGAGGTCTTTCTAGGGTTGTAATGGGGTTAGGGTTAAGGTGGGGTAAGTATGGCTAAGTGGACTAAGGAATTGGATCTTTGATTAGCTCAAGTATCTTACTCAACCTATATCAACCAAGTCACAAAATATGCAACCTAACTTCCCATTCCTTTTTTATACACATTCATGCATCATTTTCATTCAAATCCACATATGCATTTCTTATTCTATATATATTTTCTTTTCTTTTTGGGGTAACTTTTGTCCCATCTTATTACTATATTAATTTTTTTCATTTCATTTTTTTCTATTTTTTTCTTTGACAAATGCATATGGTTAAAGCAAATTGATACATGAATGTACACCCATTTTTCAAAATTTTCAATGATTATCCAAAATAAAATTTTTCTCTACCAATGCTTCCCAAAATTCCCCCACACTTAAATGACATACACACCTCAACCTAAGTTAATCAAAGATGCAATTCATGGTAATTCTATGGTTTTGCACTTAAGGTTTTGATGTGGTTACAATTAGAATAAAAAGGGATTAAAAAGCTTAAAATTGGCTTACAAAGGTAGACACAAGGGTTAGGCTATATGGGTGAGTAAGCTTAATTCAAAAATGGCCTCAATCATGCTAAATGCATTCAAAACATCAATCATCGGAAATAAAGAATCAAGCAAAACCAAGATCGCAATCATAGAACAAAATAGTGGTTCAAATATGCAACCACACAATATGGCCTCAACAACTCACAAGGTTATTAGTTCTATCTCTCTTCTATGTTCCACAAAAATTCATTCAAACAAGTTTAAAAAAAAATTTCCAAATTAATTCAATAGAACGCCCTAAAAAAACAAAATTCATGGAAATCTTTGTTGTTTTTCACCAAAATTATTTCCTATATGTATGTATCATATGATGGATGCAATTTTCAAAAATTTCCTAATTCTATTCCTAATTTTCAACATCCAAAAACTAACATGAACAATTAGGATCAAAATTGAACTAGGCACTATGCTATTCACATCATCCAATCACAACTAATATCTATAATATTTTCCAAGTAATATAAAGTGCAATATATATATAGACTAAAATGAAAATGCAATACTAGAAATAACTAGAAGCAACTAACATATGTACAGATGACCAAAATAATAGTATGTAGCATAAGACAAAATACTAGAAATATCCACAAAAAACATAACAAAAACTAAAATTAAACTAGATAATAATTATTCAGGAGAGAATATTTACACCCAAAATAGCGAATCCTCTCCCACACTTAAGTATCATATGGTCCTTCGTGCCAAAAAAACCGGGATGGGGATAAAACGGCTCTATGAAACTCCACCATCTGGCGGTAGTGGGTGCTGTGGTGGCTGATGGATAATGATGTTATGGGTCAGCTCAGCAACAAGCTCTGCAGCTATCTCAACTGTTGTCTCCTCAACTAATGGCTGCTCAACTGGTGCCTCAGCTACCTCAACTGTCGGCTCCTCAGCTGCCTGCTCAGTCTCAACTGCTGCATCCTCTGTCTCGGCCTCTCGCTTAAGTGTGTGCACAAGAGGTGGTCCAGGGTCTCGGCCGTCCAGTCTCGCCACTATCCACTGAAAGCGGCGCTCACTGTGGCGCTCGTGGCGGTGGAGTGCCTAGAGAATGTCCTGAACTAACTCATAAATGGTCCGAGGTGCAGGTGTAGGTGCTGTAGGCGCTGATGGTGCCGATGATGATGATGACTCGGTGGTCTTCCTCTTCTTCTGCGGCGGTCCATCATAGTCTTTGTATGGCAGATATGGGTGGTACTGATATAGACAGATGTTCAGTCTCCCGGTCGCCTCTTTATCCCAGATAAGGTGGCCAATTGTGTGATCATTGATGGAAAGGGAATATTGTATTTCTGCTGTCGGTTCACCTTCCACATCGACTCTCTGATAAGGGATAGAATAGAGATCTTCTTGCCCTCCAGAATGGCCCAAAGAAGAACTACCACTCTGACTCAGATGTGCGTAGCATGTGTGCTCGGCGAAATGTAATCGGCAATGATTTGTTGCCAAATCCTCGCCTCCGGATGTAGATGAGAACATGCAATGCTAATGGGGACCGTATTTTCTCCCCGACTGTATTCCCAACAGGCCTCAGGTAGGCCAATCCTCTTCAGAACAATGTCCAATGATAACCTGCCCTGAATCAACTCCGCCACTATCTTCGGGTAAGCGTCACGGCTCGGCGGAATATGCGGAAACTGTAAGAGAGCCTCTAAAGCATGGTCGGAGGTGTCTAGCTACACCCCAATAAGGAAAATAGTGTTGGCCTCTCTCTTCTGCAGATTTCTATAGAATTCCTTGACTAAGTGTTCATTTATTTCCACCGGGTCGAATTTTATGAATTTTCACTGGTAAAAATCAAGTCTGTTGCGCATTGCTTCCGCATATTTCTCTGGCACTTCTAGCTTCCCCTCATAGTGGAAAGCTTTCTTTTCCAACTTTTTGTATTGCTCATGGGCTTCTTCAGTAATAAAAGTGTCTAGCAGAGTGCTCAGATGCACAGGGGGAGGGGTCAGTGAATAAGCGGGCTCCTTACCCTTACGATGCATCCTGAAAAGGAAGAAAAAATAGAATACAACTAAGGAGAAATAGATAATAGGTACAAAAATAGAAGAAGGAATAATCAAATAATGCGAATTAGAGCCAATAAGGTAAACAAACACTTAATTGAGGAAAACATGTTCAAAAGATGTGATATGCTCAAAAGAAAATGTAGTTTTCCACAATCAAGAAACCTAAGTGATAAACAAAGGCATGAATGATAATTAAAGCATAAACAAATTAGGTAGAAATAGGGAGAGTGAATTGAATCAAAAATTGGTTATTGCAATTGTGCCAAGAGAAGTGTGAGATTTGACAAAAATTGGCTTAAAGGCAATAACCGATTCACACTAAAAGAGCTTACTTATTCATGTCAAGAAGTAGGAAATAATCACATAACCATAACCCTTGTTCAAAAAGCAACAACTTGATTAAAATCAAATTCAATTGCTCAAAAAGAATTCCAAAGAACAAGTTATTGTATATGATCATTTATGTTCAAAAACACATGAACAAACAATTCATTCAATTCACTAATGTAACACTCTATTTACTTAACATATAACACTAAAAAAGTAATTAAAGTTAAAATTTCAGTTTAATTTGGCGTTTACAAGAATATCCACCAAATGCATAATGAAATTCGATCTCAAACATCATCAAAAGGACATAAAACTGCACAAGCTTTCATGATATTGCCTAAGGAAAATGAAATCCAGAACAGATATTGGCCAAACATAGGAATTGAATAAAAAATTGTCACTCAGGCAATCTATCAACATATGGTGTGCATCACTTTCAAACAGAGATTTTCAATTCAATAGAGGCATTCATCAACCCAGAAAAATCAACCAGCTAACAAATATTCAATCCAGAAACACAAGTGGACCAACCTAAACTTAAACAAAACATAGAAATCAGAATTAAAAAGAAAGTAAAAGAAATAAAAGAAAAGAACAAGGATGCAGGGGAAACGAACCTGCGTTGACGAGAGGAAGAAGAAGATAGGGTAAGGAGCGGAGTTAGTGTCGCAGCGGCACAAAGTTTTGCCGTCGCTAATAGTGCTCGCTGGAACTAGAAGGACGCGGAGCAGAGCTGTTGGCACAAAAAATAGGGTAGCGCGCATCGAGAAGAGGGAATGGAGAAAGGGGGAAAGAAAGAGAAGAGGAAAGGGAGAGAGGGTGGGCGACAGTGGTCGCCCGGTGGTAAGGGTCGTCGGACGGATAGAGGTGTTTCGGAGGTGTGGCTAGGTTGGGTTAAGTTGAGGAAGGGTGTGATGGTTGTTCTTTCAGAGAAGAAGAAAACAAGACAAGGGATTTGGGGAAAAGCGCAATACAGTTCCCTTTTTCGAATTAACGTTCGAAAAGGGACTTGTGCGTACGCACAAGGCTGTGTGCGGGCGCACAAAAAGGGAAAAATGAATGGTATGCACACACACAGTAGCGTACGAGCGCGGCGAACATAAGGAATGTTAAGGACAGTGCGTGCGCACAAGAGATTGTGCATGCGCACACAGGGGAACTCAAGGGGTTGTTCCTGATGATCGAACTTTTGTGTGGTCTAGAATTCCACTAATGAATTCTCGTTGTAAAGTATAGTTTCTAAACCAAACAATAGTCCTTTCATGTAAAAATTTGGTTGTCACAAGTACAAACCCCAATAAGAATTAATTGAAGTATTTAAACTCCAGGTCGTCTCACGAGGAATTGCAATGAAGTGTATGATTATTGGCTATGAGGGGACAAGGGGGTTTTGATTTATATAGGGACAATAAAATATAAAGGGACAAGAATTTAAATGACAAGAAGAGTAAATCAAGCAAGTAACTAAAGAAAGCAAATAATAAAGGGAGACATTCATGGCAAAGATTGAGAATATAGGCTTTCTATCCTAGTCATACATCGATTAATTCATCTTATTTAGTCAACTCCAACAAACGGAAGAAGGTATCATGTCATCTTCACATAGGGAGAATGTCAAACAAGACTAATTAATCATGTCACAAATATAAACAAGAATTTATCTTATTACGTCATCTCCAACATTGGAAGAAGATATAGGTTATCTTCCATGAGAGAAAGTCTAACAAGACTAGCTAATCTCAATCCAAAAGTCCTAATCAACTTACTAATTAAATTAGCAAAAGATTAGCGTCAATGGAAACAATATTAGTTAACAACTCTAGATCACCAACATGAGTTGGGTTTTTATGACTCAAGATTGCTTAATTACTCTTTCCAAGCCAAGAATGCTTAAAAATCTACTCTAAAGCCCAACCAAGCATTTTGTCAAACACTTGGTGGGTACAAAGGGAAAGTATAGTAAATGTGCAAGAATAATAAATCTACCAACTACAAATTGCAAGGAAACAAGATCAACAACTCAATTCAACAATAAAGAAGCATCAAACATTAAATTGCATTAAAAGAAAATCAAATCCAACAAGAGCATCCATGAACATAAAAGACAAATTAACATTACAAATCATGAGAATGAAAGAGTAGAAGTAAGAAATCATAAAAGAAACAAGATGAAAACATGTAATTAAATCTAGATCTAAGATGGAAATTCACCTAACCTAATTCTAGAGAGAAGAGGGAGCTTCTCTCTCTAGAAACTAACCTACATGATGCTAATGCTACAAACAATTGCTCCCCCCTTGCCAAACTTGAATTCTGCATGAAATAGCATTAGAAATGAGTTAGGTTGGGCCCAAAGTGCTTCAGAAATCGCTGGGGGCAATTTCACTTTAGTGTGCCACGGACAGCATCGGCGTGCACGCGTACATGGCGCGTGCGCGCCCCTATACGCGAAGTAACATATGGCAAATTTTATATCATTTCGAAGCCGGATGTTAGCTTTCCAACGCAACTATAACTGCCTCATTTGGACCTCTGTAGCTCAAGTTATGGTCGATTGAGTGCTAGGAGGTCAGGCTTGACAGCTTTACGGTTCCTTCATTTCTCATAAGTTCTCCCACTTTGCATGCTTTTCTCCTCACTTCTTCCATTCAATAATTGCCTTATGGACCTGAAATCACTCAACAAACATATCAAAGCATTGAATGGAATTAAAGTGAATTGAATTTAGCTATTTTAAGGCCTAGAAAGCATGTTTTCACATTTAAGCACAAATCAAGGGAGAATTGCAAAACATACAATTTGAATATCAAAATAAAGTACAATTAGACTTGCAAGAAGAAAAGCTCATAAAAGCCGGGAACGAGGAATTGAGCATTGAACCCTCACCAGACATGTATCCGCTCTATTCACTCAAGTGTATAGGGTTGATCACTCAATTCTCTTCTACTCATGCTTTCCAAGATTTGTTTTTCTTCTAACAATCAACAATTATTCAATGCATGCATACATTCATCATGAGGACTTATTCATAGGTTGTAATGGGGCTAGGGTAAAGGTAGGGATGTATATGGTCAAGTGAGTTTGAAATTTGCATCTTTGATTAGCCTAAGCTCTCACCTAACACATATAACAACCTATATAATTCTAATACAATGCCTAGCTACCCATGATTCCCACTTTTTTCACATACTCATGCATTCATTTTAATTCACATTCCATATGCATTGATTTTTATTGAACTTTACTTTGGGGCATTTTTGTCCCCTTTTTATTTCTTTTTCTCTTTTTTTTTCTCTCTATATATATATATATATGTTCTTTTTCTTTTTCTTTATCATTTTTTTAAAGTATATACAAATGTATCAATGCATATGGTTTTACATATAGTGTATGAATACGTACCCAATTCCCAATATTTTCAACAAAATACAAAAACACATTTTCCTCTCAACCAATGTCCCAAGTTTTCCATACCCATATGATACACACTCTCACTAGCCTAAGCTAATCAAAGATCCAAAATAAGGACATTTATTGTTTTTCACTTAGGGGTAGTGATGTGATAACATTAAGAACAAAAGGGATTCAATAGGCTCAAAATTGGCTAACAATGATTGATGAAAGGTAGGCTATTTGGGTAAGTGATCTAAATAAAATGATAGCCTCAATCATATAAATGCATGTATACATGGAACAATGGACATAAAGAATCAAACAAATCAAAGATTACGATCATAAAGAGAGAATAATACACACAAGAATGAAAATAAGTGGTTAAAAGATGTAACCATACCATTGGCTCAAAACTCACATGCTTGTGTCCTTAGCTCAAAAACCATGTTCCAAAATAAATTCTTCAAGAAAGTTCAAAAATTTTTTTTTTCAAATTGGTAGGGTGCCCTAAAACAAATTTTTCTTGGAAAAGAAATCATCACCCTAACCGAGTAGTCCTAACATAAAAAGAAGTGGTAAAATATGTACAAATTCTAACTAACATGCAACCTATTATGCAATGCAACAAATAATCTAACAAAGACAAAAATTAAAAATTGGTGTTGAAAAAGGAAGTTGTTACCCATGGAGGTCGGTCGGACGACCTCCCCACACTTAGAAATTTGCACCGTCCTCGGTGCATGCAAAGGAGAGCAAGGTGGAGGGGTTGCTACAATTGAGGAGCTCCTTCAAAAGGTTGTGCGGGTGAACTTGTTTGTTACCCCATTTAGAAGTCTTTCCATTCCTTTCCTTCTTGGTGGCCAACCTAAAAGGAAAGAGAAAGAAGGATAATTAAGCCTATATCAAAGATATCAGAGCAAGTAGAACATAGGCGGGGGCTAATGCCAAATAAGAATAAAGTTTTTATTACATGTTAGCTACGCATGTAAGCGAGAAAACAATATAGGCAAAGGGCATATCAACTAATCCTTGATGCAAGAGTAAAGTTAAAGCATGAAGATCATGTTGAGCATCAAGTTCAAATGGAAATTGACACAAACAAGATTAGGGATAATCATGAGAGTATTTGGCCCTATCTTAACACAATAACAACAATGTATAAAAACAAGGGATTATGAGTTAGGAAGGACTAAAGCACTAATCTTGTGTGTAGCGAAAATATTACAATTAATGTCAAACAAGTCACGAAGCACCAAGATTAACCAAGAAATTCTCAACAATTGAGTAAAAGGATTCAACACCAATATTAAAATAAGAAACTTAGAAAATAAAAGGGAAAACAAGTTACAAAAATAAAATTAAAATGCAATGAATGAAAACAAAGAAATGCAATAAAAGAAAATGGAAGAAAAGAAAAAAATTTTTTAATTTTTTTATTTATTATTTTTTTTGAACCGGCGCGGACGTGTCATGCACGCCCACGCGTCCATTAGGTTGGCTCATGGACGCGTACGCGCCAGGTGCGCGCATGCGCGAGTTGGTTTGTGCCTCGCGCACAAAGTAGGCGCAAGTTAGGCACAACTCTCTGGAATTTGGCTTGGATGTGAAATCTTTGCATCCACGCGTACGCGTACATGGCGCGTCCGCGTGGATGATCGAAAATTCTTGAGGCGCGCGTACGCGCCATGTGCACGCACGCGCGGGTTGGTGCTCTGTTTTTCAAAATTTTTCGAAGTTCTTGCACCAAACCAAGCATTCCAAACCTCCAAACAGCTACCAAAACACCATAAAACCTTATTTAACTTACTAAACTACCAATTATACTCAACAAACTCAACAAAACATGAAATTAAACTAATTACCAATATGTACAAAAGGGAAAAATAAAAAGAATTTACCATGGTGGGGTGTCTCCCACCTAGCACTTTTAGTTTAAGTCCTTAAGTTGGACATTTGGGAAGCTCCTTGTCATGGTGGCTTATGCTTGAACTCATCTTGAAACTTCCACCAATGCTTGGACTTCAAGTAAGCTCCAAAATTCAAGATCAATGGCACCAAGCTTTGATGAAGTTCTACACAAGCTAAGGGCTTCCAAAATTGGTCTTCATTTATTCCCGGATCCCAAATCTTGTTTCTACACCTATCTTCAAGTTGATCATCACAATTCCAATTGGGTGAGAAGTGATCCGAATTTTCAACTAAACACCAAAGCATCTTCCTAGACCCTTTTAGTTGAGAATTGTACCAACCATTGCACTTAGACTTTGAGTTTCCAACCATAAGGAACCTTGATTGGCATTTTCACCCACTAACCAATTCTCTCCTACTCTTGACTCCACAAAGAGCTCTAAGTTGTCCATCCGTCTCAGGCAAACCATATTCAAGTGAGAAAGCAAAGCTTAGGGACAATAATTTTATCCACTTAAATGTTGTGTTGGATGGTGACTTAGGAAGGGCGACCTCCCCACACTTAGCCAATGCGAGGTCCATTCTCTTGTGGTCTTTCTTTGCATCTTCCACCTACTTGCAAGCTTCTTCAACTTCAATTTCTTGCTCACCAACTTCTTCCATACACCCCTCATTGCTCAAACCATGTGTCAGAGGTTGTGCACAGTCCTCCTTGTCATCAATTTCACAACACAATGAAGGAGATTCATCATTTCTAAAAGACTCATTAGTTGGTGTGAAATCATCTTCGACGATGGAGCTTGCTTCTTGCTCAACTTCTTCCCACCCTTCCTCTTGGTAGCTTCCTTCCAATTCAATCTCCTCTTCATTGCTTACCAAGGGTATGGGAGGTGAGGTATCTTCTTCCTTACCCTCTATGTCAAACCTAATTGGAGAGGATTCAATTGTATATAAGAATTCTTCAATGATTGAATCCATCTCTTGGTCAACCTCTTCAAGGGCTTCAACCACTTCTTCCGGCTCAATTATCTCGACTTCCTCCCCTTGTGGCAATCCTTGTTTCACCCCTTCTTCTACACCTTGAAGCTCTAAACTCACTCCCTCACTATGCTCCTTGATTGCTACTCCACATTCAACAATGGGAGTGCCTTGATCACATAGGCTTAGGCGGGATGAGACCATATTACTAACGGCTTCCGCTATGGTAGCTATCTTGGCTTCTAACTCCTTGAACTCCTTTTGGTTCTCTTCTTCCTTTCGAATATAAGAACTAACATATTCTTGGAGAGAATTATCCATTGGAGGTGGTGTGGAAAAAGAAGGTTCATTGTTTTGGAAGGAGGTTTCATAATTGGAAGTTGGTTCATCTTGGTAAGGATATGGAGGTGATGTATATTGAGGTGGTTCTTGAGAGTAATTGTATTGGAATGGTGGTGGTTCCATGTGTGGTTCATATGATTCATAAGGTGGTTGGTATGGTGGATAGGGATTAGGGTCATAATGAGGTGTTTGGTGGTATGGGGCTTGTGAGTAAGGTGGTTCAAAATCATGTTGAGGGGGTGTTTCATAGGCATGTGGTGGTGGTTGTTGACAATCACAATAAGGGTCACCACATCCATTAGATTGATATGCATTAGGATGAGAGTTATACCCATAAGAATCTGGAGGTTGTTGTTGCCAAGAAGGTTGATCAATCCCTTGAGGCTCCTCCCATCCTTGATTGTTCCATCCTTGATGCACATCCTCATTGTAGCTCCCATTTTCTACAACATAATTTGAGCCAAACTCATAGCCAAAGTGGTGAGAATTCATAGTAGAAAGAGAAACAAAAACTAACAAAAATAAGCAACAAAGTCCTAAAGCTAACAAAAACTAACAAATAAGCAAAAGGCAAACATATTCACAATATTCACAATAGCCAATAATTTAACACCATTGCAACTCCCCAGCAACGACGCCATTTTGATGATTGAACTTTTGTGTGGTCTAAAATTCCACTAATGAATTCTCATTGTAAAGTATAGTTTCTAAACCAAACAATAGTCCTTTCATGCAAAAATTTGGTTGTCACAAGTACAAACCCCAATAAGAATTAACTGAAGTATTTAAACTCCGGGTCGTCTCACGAGGAATTGCAATGAAGTGTATGATTATTGGCTATGAGGGGACAAAGGGGTTTTGATTTATATAGGGACAATAAAATATAAAGGGACAAGAATTTAAATGACAAGAAGAGTAAATCAAGCAAGTAACTAAAGAAAGCAAATAATAAAGGGAGACATTCATGGCAAAGATTGAGAATATAGGCTTTCTATCCTAGTCATACATCAATTAATTCATCTTATTTAGTAAACTCCAACAAACGGAAGAAGGTATTATGTTATCTTCACATAGGGAGAATGTCAAACAAGACTAATTAATCATGTCACAAATATAAACAAGAATTTATCTTATTACGTCATCTCCAACATTGGAAGAAGATATAGGTTATCTTCCATGAGAGAAAGTCTAACAAGACTAGCTAATCTCAATCCAAAAGTCCTAATCAACTTACTAACTAAATTAGCAAAAGATTAGCGTCAATGGAAACAATATTAGTTAACAACTCTAGGTCACCAACATGAGTTGGGTTTTTATGACTCAAGATTGCCTAATTACTCTTTCCAAGCCAAGAATGCTCAAAAATCTACTCTAAAGCCCAACCAAGCATTTTGTCAAACACTTGGTGGGTACAAAGGGAAATCATAGTAAATGTGCAAGAATAATAAATCTACCAAGTATAAATTGCAAGGAAACAAGATCAACAACTCAATTCAACAATCAAGAAGCATCAAACATTAAATTGCATTAAAAGAAAATCAAATCCAACAAGAGAATCCATGAACATAAAAGAGAAATTAACATTACAAATTATGAGAATGAAGGAGTAGAAGTAAGAAATCATTAAAGAAACAAGATGAAAACATGTAATTAAATCTAGATCTAAGATGGAAATTAACCTAACCTAATTCTAGAGAGAAGAAGGAGCTTCTCTCTCTAAAAACTAACCTACATGATGCTAATGCTATAAACAATTGCTCCCCCCTTGCCCAAACTTGAATTCTGCATGAAATAGAATTAGAAATGAGTTGGGTTGGGCTCAAAGTGCTTCAGAAATCGCTGGGGGTGATTTCACTTTAGTGGGCCACGGACAGCATCGGCGCGCATGCATACATGGCATATGCGCGCCCCTATACGCGAAGTAACATATGACAAATTTTAAATCATTTTGAAGCCCCGGAGGTTAGCTTTCCAACGCAACTCGAACCGCCTCATTTGGACCTCTGTAGCTCAAGTTATGGTCGATTGAGTGCCAGAAGGTCAGGCTTGACAACTTTACGGTTCCTTCATTTCTTCATAAGTTCTCCCACTTTGTATCATTTTCTCCTCACTTCTTCCATTCAATACTTGCCTTATGGACCTGAAATCACTCAACAAATATATCAAGGCATTGAATGGAATTAAAGTGAATTGAATTTAGCTATTTTAGGGCCTAAAAAGCATGTTTTTACATTTAAGCACAAATCAAGGGAGAATTGCAAAACCAAACTATTTCATTGAATAAATGTGAGAAAAGTTGATAAAATCCCCCAAATTAAACACAAGATAAACCACAAAACTGGGATTTATCAGTTCCCACGCACACTGGGTGCGAGCGCTACGAACAGGATGGGTGCCAAAAGTTGTGCGCGCGCACAGAGCTATGTGCGCGCACAGGTATCTCTCTTTTTTTTCTTAAAAGAAAAAGGGTGAATGTGCGTGCACACAACAAAGGGTGCGAATGCACGGAAGGAAAAAGAGATAAGGTGCTCATGCACAGCTGGTGCGAGCGCCCTGAATAGACTGGGTGATAAGGAGTGTGCATACGCACATATGAGGAAAAATAAGGAAAGTGTGCCCGTGCACAGAGCTCTGTTTCTGCAAAAATTTTAATGACTTTAAGGCACTAAACATGACATCCAAAATAGGTTTTCAAGCTCTAAAACACTATAAAACTCCAAAAACATATTATTCCACTAAAATTACCTAGCCAACATTAAAATGCAACTAAACTAAACTAAGAAACATAGTCAATTATTCAAGAAATAAAAGCTAAAGGAGAGAAACGGTTAGAAGGATATTACCATGGTGGGTGTCTCCCACCTAGCACTTTGGTTTAAAGTGCTTAAGTGGGACTTTTTGAGGAGATTCTTGTTAAGGCGGCTTATGTTTCCACTACTCCTTGAATCTCTAACCAAGTTTGCTCTTGATTTGACCTCCGGGGTCCCAAATAAAATGTATCAAACTCTTGAGAAATTCCAAGCTAGCAACTAGGATCCATAAGTATTGACTCTTGAAACCAATGCCCAGATCCCATACTCTAGTCTCTTGTTCATCTTCTTGTTGATCTTCATTTTTGCACTTGGATGAACGACTTCTTGAATCACCATTGACATTTGTACACTCCCCAGAATCCACTCAATTGACTCTGGCACCATAGTTGAACTTCAAATGTTGAATTGGCTTCTTTGATGAACTTTCTATTTCCTTGCCAATTAACATTCTTCTCTCCACCATCTACTACTCCAAGAAGGGTTTGAAGTTGATGATCCATTTCCAAGATGGCATATTGATGTGGGCCTAAGAAGCTTGTTGGTAAAATTTTTACCCACTTAATTTGCTCTTGTACATGTATCTTCACTTCTTGGTAGCTAAAATCTTCCTCAACCTCCTTTAAATTTTCCTCATTATTACTCAAGTAAAAAATTGGAGGTTATGTGAAGTCCACATCAACATCTTCTTCAAATTCAATGGAGGGAGGTTCATGAAGGTCATTGAAAGGATTGACCAAGTTGGACAAAAAATCTTGAATGATGGAATCCACTTGCTCAATTTCCATCAACTTTTTCATTTACTTCCTCTTGTGCTTTATGTTGTAACTTCTCATCTTCTACTTGATTTTGCAATTTTCCCTTCACTCCACACTCTTCGCTTGAGCTTGGTTCCTCACATTCATTCACTAGAGTTTCTTGATTGTGGTATGAACGTAATGAAGCTAACCCATCCAAGGTTTTCGCTAAGGTAGAGATGACTTGCTCTTGCTTCTTCCGGAACTCTTGTTGCTCTTGAATAAGCACTTGGAGTGCTTCTTGTGTGGCTTGATCCATATATGAAGATGAAATATGAGGTGATGAAGGTTGACAATTAAGCGCATGAGGGTAAGAATTTTGGTTTTGTATATAGCGAGGTGATGGTGTATAGAATTGGTGACTAGAATGGTAAGTGTTTGGGTTCCATTGGGGTGAATTGTGGTAATGGTGTGGATAAGTCATAGGGAAAGTATAAACAAAACTTACTAACAAAAGCAAACAAACAACCAAAAAGTGCTATTTACACTATTAACATATTCACAACAACAAAAAATATAACACCGATTGCATCCCTGGCAACGGCACAAAAAACTTGATAAGAGAATTGATGTTGATCTAGATTTTCACAAAATAGAATCTCTTCGTTGTAAGCATAGCCTAGACCGACAAGCAATCCCCACAATCAAAGTTTGATTTTTCAAATTAAACCTCGAGTCGTTCTCCCTAGGAATGCAATTAAGATGTCACACTTTCAGTTGTGAGGAAAAGGGATTTTGAAATCAAAGAACGAAATATTAAAAGAACTAAGAAAAGATCAAAAAGGCAATTAATGCAAATCAAAGAAAAGCAAGGTCAAAACTTAGTGAAAATGCTATAAATGCATAAAAGAGCCTTGACTTGGGAATGAGAATTACGGAATCCTATCATCGTCATCACCACAACTATGGCAACTATGATTAGTCAATATCTCTTCGTCAATCCCTAACATCGAGGAGTAAGTCAAGCAAGCATAATTCCTTAATCCATAAGTCCTAGCTAACTTATTAATTGCTTATTAAGAAGCTAGCGTCAATAGAAACAAGAGTCAACTAACTACCCAAGAATTACCACTAAATGGTAGACATTATGACTCTAGTATCCTAGGAACTCATTTCCCAAGCCAAGGTATGAAAAGCTACTCAAAATTACCAAGTGGCATTTTCACAAATACTTGGTGGGCATAAAACTAAAACATAGGAAAATGCAAGGAAAAATGAAAACTATAACCAAACTATTCACAAAATCAACAATAAACATGCAATCAAGTAAATATAAACCGTGAAACATTAAATTCATCAATCAAAACTTCAAGAAACCAAAATTACATATATTAACAAAGTAACTTGAACCATAAAGCAAAGTAGCAAGAGTAGTGAAATTAAAGAGGAAATTAAAGAGTACTTACAATAAAGATGAGTAAAATCCAAGATCAAAGCTTAACTATAAAATGCTACAATGGAATTAAGTAAAATCCTAAGAGAGAATTATCTAATCTACACTACTCCTACTCCGAATTATGTTGTAAAAATATCTATGTGAGCTTTCCTGATGTATGATCATTTCCCTTTGATATAGCATCACAAAAGGCTTCAACAACTCCAAAAATTGGGCCAAGAGAGCCCCAAAATTGCGAGCCACGTGCTTCATTAAAGAAGTCACGCGCAGGGACCTGTGCATATGCACACTTGTGCGTACGCACGGAAGGTTGTGCATACGCATACCTCTGATTTCTGTACTTGTGTGCACGCACAGGTGGTTATGCGTACGCACACTTCAGTGTGTGCTTCTCCTTTGTTTTTTTCCTGTGTTCTCCCTTCTTACATGCTTTCTTCCACTTCTACCTATCCATTCTTGCCTCTAGTCCCTGAAATCACTCAACAAATATATCACGGCATCGAATGAAATAAAAGTGGAATTAAATTGTTCAATTTAAGCACAAAAATGAATGTTTTCATATTTAGGTTCGATTTAGGGATAAAACACAAAAGTATGCTATTTTGGTGATTAAGTGTAAGTTTATATGATGAAACCATGCTATTTCATTGAATAAATATGAGATAAGTTGATAAAATCCCCTAAATTCAACACAAGATAAACCACAAAATTGGGGTTTATCAATTAAGCACACTAACTGTTTGACACTTGGTGTAACCTAACTCTAACAACACTCTAGCACTAGAGTGTCCATTTTTCAACTTGTTTTATTTGTGTTCTGTGTATGCCAGGAGGAAGAAGAGAAGAATCAACTTCTTTTGACTCTGAACCAGGGAGAACCTTCCTAAGGTTAAGGGGAAAAGCAAGAGGCAAGGGGATTGTTGGTGAAGAGGAGGAAGACCTAGATCAAGTCACAAAAGATGAGATGCACCGTGACCCTGAAGAGGTGGCTAACAACAATGGCCAGCATGCTAGAAGGGTGTTAGCTTCTTACACCATTCCCAACCCCAGAAATTGTGGAAGCAGCATACTCACTCCAAATGTGCATGCAGATAATTTTGAGCTTAAACCTCAGTTCATCACTCTAGTCCAGAACAATTGTCAATATGGAGGAGGTCTCTTGGAAGATCCCAATCAACACTTGTCTGTTTTCTTGAGGATATGTGATACAGTCAAAGTAAATGGAGTGCATCTAGACATATGCAAGTTACTTTTATTCCCCTTCTCTCTAAGGGACAAGGCATCTTAATGGCTAGAAACCTTTCCCAAGGAGAGTGATGAGCGGATAATTTATACGCTTTTTGACATTGTTTTTAGTATGTTTTTAGTAGAATCTAGTTACTTTTAGGGATGTTTTCATTAGTTTTTATGTTAAATTCACATTTCTGGACTTTACTACGAGTTTGTGTATTTTTCTGTGATTTCAGGTATTTTCTGGCTGAAATTGAGGGACTTGAGCAGAAATCAGATTCAGAGGTTGAAGAAGGACTGCTGATGCTGTTGGATTCTGACCTCCCTGCACTCAAAGTGGATTTTCTGGAGCTACAGAACTCGAAATGGCGCGCTTCCAATTGCGTTGAAAAGTAGACATCCAGGGCTTTCCAGAAATATATAATAGTCTATACTTTAGCCAAGAATAGATGACGTAAACTGGCGTTCAACGCCATCTTTCTACCCAAATCTGGCGTCCAGCGCCAGAAAAGGAGCCAAAACCAGAGTTGAACGCCCAAACTGGCACAAAAGCTGGCGTTCAACTCCAAGAAAGACCTCTACACGTGCAACACTCAAGTTCAGCCCAAACACACACCAAGTGGGCCCCGGAAGTGGATTTATGCATCAATTACTTACTCATGTAAACCCTAGTAGCTAGTTTATTATAAATAGGACATTTTACGAGTCTTTTTGGACCATCTTTTGATCCTGGATTGTATTCTGATCCTGTGATCACGTTTTAGGGGGCTGGCCATCTCGCCATGCCTGGACCTTTCACTTATGTAATTTTAACGGTAGAGTTTCTACACTCCATAGATTAAGGTGTGGAGCTCTGCTGT
>NC_029787.2:56302649-56302830 GCF_000816755.2 Arachis ipaensis | reverse complement strand
CACCTCCATATATATCATGTCCATATCCATCAACCCAACAGTCATATGATCCTAATCATGTTATTCAAGCTGGACAAGAGTCAAGGGATCGTCTCAAAGTATAAACTATTATATATTGCTAGAAAGCCCAAGATGTCTACTTTCCAACGCAATTGAGAACGCGCCAATTGGGCTTCTATAG
>NC_029787.2:56281087-56292649 GCF_000816755.2 Arachis ipaensis | reverse complement strand
ATGATTGAAGCTCTGTTTCACTGATAGTTTGGAATTTATAGTATATTCTCTTCTTTTTATCCTATTTGATTTTCAGTTGCTAGGGGACAAGCAACAATTTAAGTTTGGTGTTGTGATGAGCGGATAATTTATACGCTTTTTGGCATTATTTTTAGTATGTTTTTAGTAGGATCTAGTTACTTTTAGGGATGTTTTCATTAGTTTTTATGTTAAATTAACATTTCTGGACTTTAGTATGAGTTTGTGTGTTTTTCTGTGATTTCAGGTATTTTCTGGCTGAAATTGAGGGACTTGAGCAAAAATCAGATTCAGAGGTTGAAGAAGGACTGCTGATGCTGTTGGATTCTGACCTCCCTGCACTCAAAGTGGATTTTCTAGAGCTACAGAACTCGAAATGAAGCGCTTTTAATTGCATTGGAAAGTAGACATCCAGGTCTTTCCAGCAATATATAATAGTCCATACTTTGGCCAAGAATAGATGACGTAAACTGGCGTTTAACGCCAGCTTTCTACACAAATCTGGCGTCCAGCGCCAGAAAAGGATCCAAAACCAGAGTTGAACGCCCAAACTGGCACAGAAGCTGGCGTTCAACTCCACAAATGGCCTCTGCACGTGCAACACTCAGGCTCAGCCCAAACACACACCAAGTGGGCCCAGGAAGTGGATTTATGCATCAATTACTTACTCATGTAAACCCTAGTAGCTAGTTTATTATAAATAGGACCTTTTACTATTGTATTAGGCATCTTTGGTCTCAGTTTTATTCCATAGTTCATCTTAGGAGACTATTGATCATGTTTTAGGGGGCTGGCCATCTCGGCCATGCCTGGACCTTTCACTTATGTATTTTCAACGGTAGAGTTTCTACACTCCATAGATTAAGGTGTGGAGCTCTGCTGTTCCTCAAAGATTAATGCAAAGTACTACTGTTTTCCATTCAATTCTTCTTATTTCGCTTCTAAGATATCCATTCGATTGAATGACTGTGACGAGCTTCAAACTCGCGATTGTTGGGCGTTAGTGACAGACGCAAAAGGAGGGTGAATCCTATTCCAGCATGATCGGGAACCGACAGATGAATAGTCGTGCCGTGACAGGGTGCGTGAGCATATTATTCACTGAGAGGAGGGGATGTAGCCACTGACAACGGTGATGCCCTTGCATAAAGCCAGCTATGGAAAGGAGTAAGACTGATTGGATGAAGATAGCAGGAAAGCAGAGGTTCAGAGGAACGAAAGTATCTCTATTCGCTTATCTGAAACTCTCACCAATGAATTACATAAGTATTTCTATCCCTATTCTATTATTTAGTATTCGAAAACATCATTATCAATTTATATCTGCCTAACTGAGATTTGCAAGGCGACCATAGCTTGCTTCATACCAACAATCTCCGTGGGATTCGACCCTTACTCACGTAAGGTATTACTTGGACGACCCAGTGCACTTGCTGGTTAGTTGTATCGAAGTTGTGAACCATGGTATTGGCACCATGTTCTTGGCGCCATTGCCAGGAAAAGAAAGAGCCATGAATTTTACAGAATTAAAGTGTAATCACGATTACGCGTACCAAGTTGCTCATGTTGCCAGGGATTGTTTGAGCCTGGACATCACAATTTCGTGCACCACCGCGCCACCATGACCGCCGGACTGCCGCCGCAAGGAGCCCGTGCCACCATCGTCGTCATCCTCGTGAACTGCAGCGTCGGCGTTCAACCTCGTCCCGTCGCGTCTCCATGGTCGCCGTTGCTGCGAGCTCGCCACCATCGAGAAGCTGCCGTCGCGTCTTGTCCCGCCGTCACCACCGTTGCCCTGGAGCTCGCCCGCCATCGTCGTTGAGGGGCCAGCAGAGAGAGAGAACGAGCGCGGGTCAGGGTTGCCACCAAGGAGAGGAGCTATGCTCCACGCCGCCGTCGCCACCAGCCCACAACCACCACTGCGAGGGTTCCGTCGCCGTCATTCCAGTGTCGCCGTTCGTGCCCTTCGTAGCCGTCGCCGTCGCCGAGCCGTTGCATCACCGGACATCATCGCTGGAGGACCGAATGGAGAAGCTAGCTAGTTCTGCTTCTGCCTCTGGTTTCTGGAATCTGAGAAGATGCAATCGCCGCTGCTGGAACTGTTATTGTTGGCGTGACCCTGTTCTGGCTCTACTCTGAATTGTTACTGCTGCTGTTTGGCTGATGCTGAAGCTTTCCACCACCACTGGAGCTTCCCGGAAATCCTATTGTTGCTGCTCCGATAATTCATTGTAAGCTATCTGTAGTTCCAATTTTATTGAACTCATTTCCATTTCCGACTCCATTGAATTTGAACTCTATTTTGTTGCCACCGTGGTTACTACTGCGAGAGTGAAGAATGAATCTGCCGTTGAGTTGTTATCTGGTATATTGTAATGTTAATGAACTTGGTTGGTGGTTGATTTGGAATTGGTTTTGAGGGGTTTTGAAGGGTTGGATTTTGAATACTAAATAGATTGCTGAAAAACTGATTTTTGAAATTAAAAGGTGACTTTGGAAGTGAATCCGTTATTCAACGATAATCGAAATTATATAAGAGCAAAGGCTGAGTAAAGTATAGTAAAAGTTGTTGTTGGGACTCAATTTTGAGAAGTTTGAATTAACTATAGAACTAGTTATGATTTTTCAAAGTTAAAATGTAAAACTTGATTTTCTGCATTATTTTTAAAGGAAGCCGGAAACTTTGAAAAACTATAACTATTTCTGTGATTATCGGAATTGCGTGGGACCAAGTCTGGATTGAGCTTGGGGATATAGGGAACTGGACTGCTGAATTTGAGACTTTTTCACTAAGTTTATGATTTATGGTGAATTTTTGAATCACGGATGTCAAAACTGGTTTTTCTGCAGAATGTTTAACGCAGCAGCAACTTGATTCCTCTATTGGAAATTCTGCAGTTGGAATTTTGAAATGGAACCAATTTTAAATGAAACTTTGGTCCTATTAATTTAATTTCATAAAAATTTAGAATTGTTAGAGTTGTGGTTTTAAATATTTGGATTTTCAAAGAAAGATGTTTTATGCAGTAAAAGTCAGGCTTTGTTTTCTAAGTCAGTAACTTTGAGGTTTTATAATTTTTAACTCTGGAGTGATATTGAGATGCAACTAATTGGAGGTGAAATTTGAGTATGTTTAGTATATATGATTCAAATTTCAGGGTTTTTCATGTTTTAATAAGTGAGTTATGGGACTTGGAAGAGGTTGTGTTCAATGATTTGTAAAACAGATTTCTGCAGAGGATTACCTAACTTCCAAGCTACGTAACTCCTTCATTAAAAATGGTATGACAATGGAACTAATTTAGAAAGAAATTTGGATGAGTTATGTTTAACCACATTAATTTTGAAGGTGGTTGGATTTAATTTGGATTTTATATGAAATTTCAAATGTTGTATGGTGCTGGTATTATTTTATGTACCCAGTAAGGATGGTGGTTTAATCCCGCTTACTGTGGAGGCAAGGACGGTGGTTTAATCCCGCTTGCGTGTTCCGGGCAAGGATGGTGGTTTAATTCCCGCTTGTCTATGGAACCTACGGATAAGGATGGTGGTCTAATCCCGCTTATCCGAATCGGGTCTGGCAACATAACCGATGCGTGAGCTCATGGCCAGTAGGACAGGCATGCATCATATACATCTATGTGACATTGTTTGGGTGTGTATATTGTAATTGGTTTGCCTAAGTGAATAATTCTGTTTAACTGCTAGTTGCTATACTTGATGTAATTGCTCTTGATTGTGTTTGAACCTCATTACTTGTGTTTGTAACTGATTGGCTGGATTGTGGTAAATTGGGTGTTGATTGAGTTGTTTGCGCCTAAGGCCGTGACTGGTACGTTTGAGGTCTAGTTTTGTATAAAGTATCTGACTGATTCAGCATAGACTTAATGAACCTATGCTTGGAGCAGGATGATCATTTATACCGCGTAGGTAACTTCTTTTATGTTATGGTCTAGTAAGGTATGAAAAATCAAACTGGTTCAGCATAGACTTAATGAACCTATGACTGGGACAGGTTGGTCATTCATACAGTCTAGGAAACTTTTAAAAGTTTTACAAGAAAAATATGGATTTAGAATATTGAGTAATTAACTAATGCCTTTAAAGAAAGTTAGTTTCCTTTTAGATGTCTATGAATGCAGTTAACTATTTGTGCTTTATTCTTTACTTTCACGGCATTCTCGACCTCTACTGAGAACATGTGGTTTGGTTCTCACCCCCAAATTTTTCACCCTTTCAGCGACAGGTTTGAAGATGCAATTTGAAGCTGCGAGAGATCAGTAGGCTTTCTTTATGGTTTTAATTGCTTTCATAGAGTCCCCTCACTATTGTCCTTTGAGATTTTATTTTACATAGAGGGGTAGGTTTAGTATATTGTGTTTGAGTTTTTTTTGGTCTCTTTTATATAAGAATTATTATCAATAATATTTATGTGATTATTATTATTTGTGAATGTTTGAATTATGACTTTAATGAATAAAAAAAACAAAATTTTCTGGAATTTTCTTAAAACTGAAACGCGAACTCGATACAAAGGCTCGATAATTAAGTAGTCAATACTAGAGAAGGTTACGTAATGTTCTTTCTAGTGGAAATACCCTGACTTAAGCAAGGTATTTTGCCGGACGGGACGTTACAATATGGTATCAGAGCAGTCTTTCCTATAGAGCCTTGGAAGTGGACTGACTATGCTTCATTGCATACTCTGAGTGTCTGTCATGCTTTATAGCTTGTTCTGATGACAAGAGTTTATGTTTTATATCCATGACTGTCTGATGATTAATGCTATTAGTTTACCATTGCATACCTCATGGTATCAAGTTTGGCCAACTTAATACTAATGATTTATGTATATGGGAACACTAATGGGTTATCATAGACGAAATAGCAGTGTTAGGTCATGCGAATCACGAGGTTTTGGGGAACGTTAGAAACTAAGTTCTAGAGATTAGTTTCGTTTCGACGTATGCTCTTTATTCGTGCTTAGTGTTATCTCTTTCTCTATTAATTCTGATCTTTCTTGCTAATCTTGTATTATCATTCATGCATGTCCTTGCTTGACTCTGTATCTGGTTGTTGTTTGAATCTTTTGAAACATTTATCCTCACCTTACAAACTCTATGCTCCTTGCTCTGAACTCTGATTTATTGAGCACTCAAGTGTGCTGCCCGTGTCAAGTGTGGAGGCTTGGGGGAGAGGCAATGCTCTGTTGGAAAAACCAACTGAGCTTCCTTGTGCAGTGCCTTGCTTATGGCCTCAATGTCCTAGGTTCGAATCCTGGTGGAGGAAGTGGAGGCTAATTTTCTTTGGAAGAGATGGACGCTCCTCCCTTGCTTCTCATGGAGTTCCCTTGTTCGAACCTTGGCCCAAGCATTTAAGCTATTTTTCCTTAATTTTTCTTCCAAACTTGGTGGCACTCCTTCCTTATGTTTCAAGGAGTTCCCAAGTTCAAATCCTGGAGGAAGCATTCTAGCTATTTATTCTTGAATTCCCTTGAAAGGAGTAGCGTGTGGTTCCAAGTTCGAACCATGGAGGATGCATTTTGGCTATTTCTTCTTGAATTTCCTTGCAAGGTGAGTTCCTTGCTTCTCCTTGGTCCTTGGTTCGAATCTTGTTGGCTTCATCCCTTGGAATTTCTTCTTGAATTAATAACAGAAGAGTAAAAGGGAATTGGGATTGGATCGGATCTTATAGCAGAAAAGTAAATGAACATGGAAAGCAAGAAACAGAATGTAAATTGGAGATTTGGATCTCAGGACCCAGAGACTAGAGAACTAAGTCTAGATCTCAATGCCTTCCTAGATCCAAAAAGAACAATTGCAAAGGAAATTGTAAATTGCAAGGAAGGTAGATGAGAAGCAAGTAACAGAAACGGAAATTCAATTAAGCAGTAAATAAACGGAGAGATCCAAGGATGAGATTGAAACAGAATTTCTTCAAATCTCCAACCCAAGATCCAAGACAAGTGTAATTGAAATTGAAAGCAATAAAACTAAGAGGAAGAGAAGTGAATTCTCCTTATTCCTTCTTGCTTCAACCTTTCTCCAAGCTTTCTTCACCTATCATTAATCAACCAAACTCATCAAAGCTATGCTCAAAATCATGAGATATTCATTCTTTCATAATATGCAACAAATATAGCATAAAACCTCATGAAATGGCATGGTTCCATCCATGGTGGGTTCAATTAGGGGATACATGAAAATCTACTCAATTAGCTTGCTTGTAGCTCAAGAAAGTGCATAATTCTAATGAAAACAAAAGAAAAAGACTAGTTAAAATAGGCTAGGATGACTTGTCATCAGTCCCCGATAAAGTTAACTTAGTTAACTTAGCTTTGTACCATTTCCTTGCTTTCTTTAGTGCTCAGTTAATTATTTAAACTTAGCTTTGTACCTTGCCTTCTCCTTTCATTCCTTGTGAAGCTCAATTTACTTTCTTAACTTAGCTTTCCTTCTTCCTCAATGTGGTTATGCTTTTTCTTCCCTTTGCCACGCTTTCTCTTCTTTTCTTCTTTCTTCACCTACAAGTAATCAAAACAACCAATCAAAGTATCACTAAATTCACAAGGCTTATAAATCATTAAAAATCAATTAAATTTGGCTTCAACCTCATGATTTAGCATCAAATAATTGGTGGTTGTCTGATTCAAAGAAGTCATGCATTTTCATTCCAAATTACTTACTTAGAATGCAAGAAAGTGCATAAATACTCAACATTTTTTTCACCACAGACACATGGCTCACCTTTTTCTTCCTAGGATCATTGATGCCCAGCATCTCTTTGGATTACTAAATGTTTTGTAGCTAGGTTGCTCTTTATTGTGGACTTTCAGTTGACAATCCCAAATCAGTTGATCTAAGTTGCCAAGTTTTAAGATACTCCTTAAAACCTACTTGTCCAAGCATATCCTAGTACACAAACACCACAGACATATGTCCTAGGGTCCAAGCTATTGGTGTCTAGCCTTATTGTTTGTTTCTTCGCCAACTTTTGGCTTTTCTTCTTTCTTTTTCTTTCTGTTTTGGTTTATTTTCAAGGGGCTTTCATTGTTTGAAGGATCATAGCAGCAAACTAGCTTAAGCTTTAAGAAACAAGTTATTCTGCAACATTTATTCTGTGAGCTAATAGTTGAATCAAACACACACCACCACTAACTTCATTCTAACTTTTGCAACATTGAACAATTACTTTTCTAAATCAAACATCTTTCTTTTATTCAAACAGCAAGGGAAACAGAACAAACTTTTCAAGTTAATGAGTGATGACAATTATTATGCAGATGACTTTTAGGCAAAAATTATGCAGATAGCTTTCTTTAGCATGTACTTCCACTTGCAACTCAATGATCATTCTAGCCAAACATAAAGGAATCTCTGAATTAACTCATTACATAACAACAAGAATCAAGTGCAAATACAACCTGTGGGTTGTAGCTTCTCATTCTTCCTTCTGTTTGCTCCTTTTGAGTCATACTGCAAGTATTCTTTAATTTATTGGCTATTTTCCTGCATAATTCTCAAAAGTGGCTTGCTGCTCAAGCCCTTTAAGTATCTGGTTAATCTGCAAGGCTTATTTGTGGGCTTTTGAACTTTACTTTGGTGTGTGAACACCAAACTTAGTTCTTTGCCAATGTTTCTCATACAATAGTTTACTATGTGTGAAATCCTTTTTCCTTGCTAAAGGCAATGAGATTAGAGACTATGAAACAGCAAATAGTTAATTAGTTCATCCAAATGTTTGAAGCTAGCATTATGCATAAAGTGAGAATGTATTTTATGATGAGATTTTGGTGGAACACCAAACTTAGAATTCTTCATTCTTCTTTATATTGTTTTGGTGTGCAATACCAAACTTAGCTTCTTGCACTATAGATAAAGCTAATTAACCTTTTTATTGAAATAGCTAAGAAAAGAAAACTACCTCAGGTTGGGTTGCCTCCCAACAAGCGCTTCTTTATTGTCATTAGCTTGACATTGACTCCCTCTTTTATGATGGTTGATGACTGTAGTGCCTCAACTTGTCCCCTCTGATCGTGAGCTTCTTCTCTGTTCCTTGGTGCTCTATCTCAGCATGTTCTAGTGATAATATTTTGCTCACAGTATAGTAATTGTTAGTTTGTTGGTCTGCTCCCAGTTGTTGATAGACTAACTGCACTTTGTCACCTATGGAGAGCCCTTCTGTTAGAATTTTTTTGTTCTTCCAACCCTTTTTGATTCTGTTTTTGTTTTTCTTCCCTCCTTTTGTTGACTCTTCTTCTTTGAAAACAGGCTCCCTTTTGAAATTCCTTTTCTTAGTTGCCAATACTACAATGTCCTCTTGAGCTTCTTCATTACTTTGCACAGTTTCTTTCTCTTTTTGGCCTGCTGTATTATCTATCTCTTGCTTGGGAGGGCAGTTGTTGTTTGTCTTGTTGATTTCCTCCTTCCACTACAGATTCTCCTTGTCTGTTTCTATACCATCCTTCTTTCCATTACTGCTCTGTGTTTCTGGTAGTACACTCAGAGTGATACTTTCATTATGCATCCTGAGGGTTAATTCTCCTTGCTCTATGTCTATGATGGCCCTAGCAGTGGCCAAGAACGGTCTTCCCAGTATAATGGAGTTGCCCTCATCCTGATTCGAGTCCAGGATCACAAAATCTGCAGGGAAGATGAATCTGTCTACCTTGACTAGAAGGTTCTCTATTATACCCCTAGGGCATATCACTGATTTGTCTACCAATTCTAGAGACATCTGTACTGGTTTCACCTCTTTTATGCTTAGCTTTTTCACTAGAGAGGCAGGCATTAGATTGATACTAGCTCCCAAGTCACACATCGCCTTCTTGATGGTCATACTGCCAATGGCGCAGGGTAGAAAGAAACTCCCAGGGTCCTCAAGTTTGGGAGGAAGTCCCTTCTGGATTAGTGCTCTGCATTCCTCAGTGAGCAGTACAATTTCATTGACTTGCCAATTCCTCTTCTTGTTGATAAGTTCCTTCAAGAACTTTGCGTACAGGGGCATTTGCTCAAGTGCTTCAGCTAAGGGAATATTGATCTCTAACTTCTTGAAGATTTCAAGAAATTTTGGAAAGTGTTGGTCCTTAGTCTCCTTGTTGAACCTTTGAGGATATGGCAAGGGAGGAGTGAAGTTATTTCCCTGCCTTTGGTCCTTAGTTGGCTCTTCAATTACTTCCTTTCTCTTTCTTGATTTTTGTGGCTGATCTTCTTTTTCTTGAGCTTGATTCTGAGTTTGCTTGCTTGTTGTCTCCTTCTTGTCATTGACTTTCTCTTCTTCAGCTTGTTTCTTGTCACTTTCCTTTGGCTTCTTGGTTGCTTTTTCATCTTTCACCAGGACTTTTCCACTCCTCAGTTGAATTGCCTTGCACTCCTCTTTAGGATTAGGAATGGTGTCACTTGGCAGTGAGTTTGATGACCTTTCAATGGTGATTTGCTTGGAGAGTTGTCTAATTTGCCTTTCCATATTTTTCATGGAGGCTTCTTGGTTCCTCAATGTCATCTCTTGAGTTTTCATCATTTTTTCCATTAGGAGCTCCAGATTGTTAATCCTTTGAGATTCTTGTGAGATTAGTTGATTGTGGGGTGTTGAGGGTTGAGGGTAAGTGTTTTGATTTGAGGTTTGGTTATTGGATGGGTAATGGTTGGAGTTGGGGTAGTTGTTTTGGGATTTTCTGTAAGGGTTTTGGTTAGTTTGCTGCTAGTTGTGGTTTTGGTTGTTTCTTGAAGTGTTTTGATTTGAGTTTCTCTGCCATGGTTGTTGATTCTGGTTGTGATTATCTCCCCACCTAAGGTTTGGGTGGTTCTTCCAAGAAGGGTTGTAAGTATCACCATAGACTTCATTTGGCCCAGAATTTTGGTTGTGCATGTACTGGACTTGTTCTTGCTGCTGCTCCTCTTGAGTTTCTTCATTTTGCTCCATGTAGATGATGGTTGGCTTGTGTTGACTACTGCAACTTGAAGGCTATCAATCATCTTGGCCATTTACTCAAATTGTTGTTGAATTTGCTGCTGCATCATTTTATTTTGAGCTAGGATTGAGTCCACTCCTTCCAACTCCATCACTCCTTTCCTTTGTGATGGTTGGCGTTACCTTTGGTGAGCAAAGAAATATTGATTATTGGCCACCATATCAATGAGATTTTGAGCTTCCTCTGCTGTTTTCATTAGTTGTAGAGAGCCCCCTGCTGAATAATCCAAAGCCTCTTGAGATTTCAGTGTCAGACCTTCATAGAAATTCTGTAATCTATCCCACTCATTGAACATTCCTGGTGGACACTTCCTGATTAGAGCTTTGTATCGTTCCCATGCCTCATACAAGGGTTCAGCATCCATTTGTGTGAATGTTTGCACTTCAGTCTTCAATCTAATAACTCTTTGAGGTGGGTAAAACTTGGCAAGGAACTTGGTTACTAGATCATCCCAATTGTTGATGCTGTCTCTTGGGAAGGATTCCAACCATTGAGTGGCTTTGTCTCTGAGAGAAAATGGAAATAGCAGTAGCTTGTAACTGTCAGGGTGTACTCCATTGGTTTTGACAGTGTCACAAATCCTCAAGAAGGTGGACAGGTGTTGGTTAGGGTCTTCAAGTGGTCCTCCTCCATAAGAGCAATTGTTTTGAACCAAGGTGATGAGTTGTGGCTTTAATTCAAAGTTGTTTGCATTAACATTTGGGGTAAGAATGCTACTCCCACAATGTCTAGGATCTGCACATGCGTAGGAAGCCAAAACTCTTCTCTGTGGTGGATTATTGTTGTTATTGGCTACTCCTTCAGCTCCATTTGGTGGGTTTGTTAAATGTTCTTCCATATCTTGGAATTCTTCTTCTGACTCCTCTTCTCCAATAATGTTTTTCCCTCTTTCAGCTCTTCTTAATCTTCTGAGGGTTCTTTCGTCTTGTTCACAAAAAGTGGGTATAATTCTCCTTGTACCTGACATACAACCAAAGCATAAAAATCACAACACTAGAAAGCAATAACACTTCAATCCATGGCTGAAGTGAAATGTTAATTGGCTTAAGCAAAAATTCAAACAGTTAGTGTGTTAGTCAAAAACAGAAAAATAAAAAGTGCTTGATCTAGATCTCCACTTCACTTAATCATTGTCAATCTAATCAATCCCCGGCAACGGCGCCAAAAACTTGATGTATGGAAAACGATCCAACACAAAACTCACCGGCAAGTGTACCGGGTCGCATCAAGTAATAATAACTCACATGAGTGAGGTCGATCCCACAGGGATTGAAGGATTGAGCAATTTTAGTTTAGTGGTTGATTTAGTCAAGCGAATCAAGANGCAATTTTAGGTTGATTTAGTCAAGCGAATCAAGATTTGGTTGAGTGATTTGTGATTTGCAGAAGCTAAATTGCATGGAAAGTAAAGGGGAAAGGGGAATTTGCAGTAAACTAAAGAGCAGGAAAGTAAGTGTGCTGAATCTTAAAGTGCAAGTAATGTAAATTGCTTGAATTGTAAAGGGGATTGGGAGTTGGGTTTGCAGAATTTAGACAAGACAGAAGTAAATTGCATTAAACATAAAAGAGAAAAT
>NC_029787.2:56267480-56268438 GCF_000816755.2 Arachis ipaensis | reverse complement strand
AGGTCGATCCCACAGGGATTGAAGGATTGAGCAATTTTAGTTTAGTGGTTGATTTAGTCAAGCGAATCAAGATTTGGTTGAGTGATTTGTGATTTGCAGAAGCTAAATTGCATGGAAAGTAAAGGGGAAGGGGAAATTTGCAGTAAACTAAAGAGCAGGAAAATAAAGGAGCTGAATCTTAAAGTGCAAGTAAATTAAATTGCAGAAACTTAAATTGCAAGTAATGTAAATGACTGAAGCTTTAAGTGCAAGAAACGTAAATTGCTTGAATTGTAAAAGGGATTGGGAATTGGGATTGCAGAAATTAAACAAGCAGAATTAAATTGCATCAAACAGCAAAGCAAAAGATGAATTGAATTAGAATGGATCTCAAACAGAAGAGTAAAAATGCTTTGAGAATTGTAAAGACAGAAAGGCAGTGCTTAAATTGCAGCAATGTAAAAGAGGTTGGAGATCTCAGGGTGGAAAAGACTAGATAACAAGTCTAGATCTCAAATCCTTCCTTGATCCAACAAGAATAATTTGCAAAAGAAACTGAGAAATGAATTGCAGAAAGAGTAGGAGATGAAGCAGTAAATGGAAACTGAAATTCAATTGTGCAGAAAAAAATTAAACAAGATCTCAAGGTGAGATTGAAATAGAAGTTCTTCAATTCTCCACCCAAGATCCAAAGCAAGAAAAATAAAAGAGTGCTCAAGCAAGAACCAAGAAGAAGAGAGATCAATTCTCCTTCCAAGTTCTCTGAAATTACAAACTCCAAGCCAAAAGTTCTCCAGGACAATTCAAAATAAAAGTCTAAAAGCAAAAATAAAAAGTTCCAAAAATTCAAAAGTCCAAAAGTACTAATTACATCAAACTAACTCCTATTTATACACTTTCTATTCTTGGATTTTTGGAATTTGGGTGGGCTTTTGATTTGGTGAAGAAATGAATTAAATTGGATTTTTAATCCAATTTT
>NC_029787.2:56254914-56267107 GCF_000816755.2 Arachis ipaensis | reverse complement strand
TTGTATTTGGAACATGATTTTTAAGCTAAAGAACACACAACCTGTGAGATTTGAGCCTTTATGCATGGTTACATTATTTAACCATAATTATTTTATTCTTGTGTGTTTACTTCTCTATGATTGTAATCTATATTTTGTTTCATCCTATATGTCTAATGTTTATTATATTTGTATGCTTGCATATGATTGAGGCCATTATTTGTTTAAACTCACTTATCCAAATTAAACCTACCCTTTCAATTACCTTTGTTAGCCACTTTGATCCTTTAAATCCTATTTGTTCTATATTTTACCACATTACTAGCCTTAAGTGGAAAAACAATTATATATCCCAAATTGAATCTTTGGTTAGCTTAAGATAGAATTGTGTGTGCTAATTAAGTATGGGAAGTTGTGGGAACAAAAGATAATAAGAGAATGTGTCATGATAATCCAATGGGAATTTGGATACCTACTCATGTGAAACTATAAGAATTAAAAATCTATGTGCATTGATAAGCTATGTTTATTTTTATGTTTATGTTAATTGTGTGGTTTTATCATGATCTTTACCCACTTATTCATATGATTAGCATGCATTTATATTTTCTTCCTAAAATTATTACATGATTGAAAACTTGCTTCCTAGAGACTTTTAATTATGTATTTTAATTCTCCTTTATTTCATTCGATGCCGTAATCTGTGTGTTAAGTGTTTCAGGCTTTATAGGGCATGAATGAATTAGAGATTGGAAAGGAAGCTTGAAAAAATAGAAGGAACACAAGAAATTGAGGAGATGACCAGCGAGAAGTGACGCGGCCGCATGTCTCGCACGACCGCGCGAAAGAGAGGAAATCGCAGTGACGCGGCCGCATGGCTCACGCGACCTCGCGGATTGGAATTGCACAAGTGACGTGAAGGAGTGGACGATGCGCTCGCGTGGCAGGGCAAAAGGCCGAATGACGCGGCCGCATGAATGACGCGATCGCGGGACGTGCGCGATCTGCATAATCTGCAGAATTCGCTGGGGGCGATTTTGGGCCCTGTTTTGACCCAGTTTTTGGCTCAGAAAAGCAAACTAGAGCCAGAGAACATGCAGAAACTGGGAACAACATTCATTCTACACAATTTTTAGTTTTTAGATCTAGTTTTACTCCTCCTCTAGGTTTTCTCTCTACACATTCATAGTTCTTAGGATTTTTATTTCTATTGCTCTTTGCATTGGGATATTGAGAAGAGTTATTACCTCATCAAGACTTCATCATTCTAGTTCGTTTTCTTTACTTGGCTCTTACTCTTCCATGTCCCTAATTTACTCAATTTTACTATTGGATTATTTTAGAATTTATTAATACAAGAATTACTTTTATTTTTAATTGATTTCTTTGATTATTATTTATCATGACTTTCCTTAATTCCCTTTCCTATGTTATGAATTCTACATTCACAATGAGCGAGTAGTTCCCTAACTTGATGGGGAGTTGATTGAAAGGAACCCTTGAGTTGGAATGCTCAAAAGAAAAATTGTAATTGGGTTTATTGTTGGATTGCCCTCTAGTCACTGACACCAATCCCTTTTAATTGAGTGGTTTGGAACTTGTGAATAGAAGTAGCATTCCAACTTGTTTTACTTTCCCTTACCTAGTAAGGGATAACTAAACAGAACAACCTTCAATTATCAATTAATCTTGAGAGTACTCCAACAAGAATAGGGCTTCCAGCTAATCTACTCCCAGTCAAGGCTTTTATTTAAATTATTTAATTTCTCTAATTTAATTTCCTGTTTATTCAACTCAAACCCTTTTTGAAAACATCTGATTAATAAAATAGCACACCTTTCTGCAACTCGTTGGGAGACGACCTGGGATTCATACTCCCAGTATTTTAATTTTAATTTTT
The DNA here is from genome assembly GCF_000816755.2 of Arachis ipaensis. Lineage (NCBI taxonomy): Eukaryota > Viridiplantae > Streptophyta > Magnoliopsida > Fabales > Fabaceae > Arachis > Arachis ipaensis. The sequence goes on along the minus strand of NC_029787.2, from coordinate 56,265,228 downwards.
GTGACACCCTTCTAAATTGATAAGCGGATCTCTGGTTGGTTAAGAACTATACTTGCAACGCATATCTTATAACAATTCTTGACTCGCCAATTTCCGCCATGTCAGACTTCTCAAGCTTGGCGTGCCACGCCTGGTTCCTCAAGTGGCACGCCCAAGTGACTTTTTGGAGCTGGCATGCCACGCCTTCGATACTAAGTGGCACGCCATAGTGATGGTTCCTCCTAGAGTGATGAGCTGGCGTGCCACGCCCCTTGGATCAAGTGGCACGCCCATAGTAGGTGATGGGTTAGGCGTGCCACACCCAACCTGGCGTGCCACGACCCTTTAGTGTCCTCCATTGTTGCTCTCTGGAACTTTGTACTAGCGTGCCATGCCCAGTTCCTGGCGTGCCACGCCCATGTGAATGCTTGAGACTTATCCTCTGGAATTTAGTACTAGCGTGCCACGCCCAGCTCCTGGCGTGCCACGCCAGTGCATTTTTTGTGGCATTTGCTCCAAGTGGCACCCCAGTTTCACACGCCCAGCTTCTTTGTTGCTTTCTTCCCATTTTTGATGTCTTTTTCACCTGAAATTCAGCACAACTCATCTCAAAGCAATGTACCATAATATTCATCAATTAATGCATGAATTGCAATGATCAATTGAGATTTATGCTCTTTTATGGTCCTCTTTATGCAAGAAAGAATGGTAGATGATGCAAGTCATCATTGAGTCAAACACCTATGACAGCAAGCAGAGCTGGTTTTTAGAGACGCGTTTGATTCAACGTTGGTCATTAAACGTGGACTCCAACGTGAGCAGCAGAATTGTGCAATTCAAACAGATCTCTTCTCAACAGCAAGGAAAACCAATTAGAGCAACTTCAACCCAATTCAATCAAGGCCAAAAGCCCAATTCAGAGATTGAAGATCAATGGAAGAAAGTGTATAAATAGCTTAGAATTTAAGTTAGAAAAAACTTTTGGAACTTTTTCTTTTTGGCTCATTTTTAATTTTCTGCAATTCTTTCAATTCGGGAATGTATCTTTCAATTCCATTTTCCATTTTGAGAGCTATGAACAATATTAGTTTTCATTCTTCTTCTTCTTTCTTTTCTCTTGATTTTACTAGAAAGCTTTCGTTCTTCATCCAATTGAATAGTTGTCTTAGGAAAGAAGCTATTCATAATTGGATCTCCTCTGAATCTTGGAAGAGGAATGAGGAGATCATGCTAGAAATGCTTTCTCACATTGGATTAGATTGGGGTTTGGATGGATATAATGACATGTAATCCTACCAATACTTTTATCTATGAATTTGTGTGGTATAATCAGTGACCAAATTTCATCTCTTCCCATGAGCACTTAAATCAAGGAATTGGGCAATTGTTCATGCTCAGAGAGATTAGATTACCAAGGAATTGGGATCTAATCACTTAAGATTACCAAGGAGATCAATAAATTCATTGATTGAGAAATTAATGGAATCTGATCTACCCATTCTTTTATATTCTTCTTCTTTAATTTCATGATAAACCCCCATTCCCATTTAATTTCTTGCAATTTAAGCTTCTGTCATTTAATTTCTTGCAATTTAAGTTTCCCGCCAATTTACATTCTGCAATCTCAACTCAATTTCAATTTAGCTCAACTAGAACAACTCTCCAATTAACGTTGATCAACCAACCAATCCCTGTGGAATTTGACCTCACTCTACAGTGAGTTTTTACTTGACGACAATCCGGTGCACTTGCCGGTAGAAAATTGTTGAGAGACAGTTTTCGGGTGAATCAAGTTTATGGCGTCGTTGCCGGGGATTGGTTTTGTATTGACAATTACTAAATTGGAGGATAACTAGATTGAGCACTTTTCTTTTCTTTTGATTTATGGAATTTTAATTTTAGTTGTTCATTTTCGTTTTCTGCAAATTTTAGTTATTTTTCTTTACTTTTTTATTTCCAGCAAGTTAACCTACTAACCATTTGATAAATTGCTCTAACCAAGCTAACTATACCATGTTTTAGTGGATCCTGCATTTGCTGTTTCTTGTACTTGTTCATTGTATGATAGGTAGGAGAAAGGAAACCTCAACCTCTTTTGACAGTGAACTGGAAAGAACCTTCCTGAGATTAAGGAGGGAAGCAAGAGGAAAGAGGGTTGTTGGTGCAAAAAAAGAGGAGGAAGACTTGGATATAACCATGGAGGATGATATGGAAAACCATCATGAAGGAGAGGTGAATAATCAGGCCAGAAGAGGTGCAGCCAACCCTGCTGGACAAGAGAGGAGAGTTCTGGGATCCTACATCAATCCAAACCCAGGAAACTGTGGTAGCAGCATTCAAAAGCCAACTATCCATGCTAATAATTTTGAATTGAAGCCTCAGCTCATAACCCTTGTGCAAAACAACTGTTCTTTTGGAGGAAGTGCCCAAGAGGACCCTAATGAGCATCTCACTACATTCCTAAGGATATGTGACACAGTTAAATCTAATGGTGTTCATCCTGACACCTATAGATTGCAACTTTGTTTCTATTTTCTTTGAGGGACGAAGCATCAAAATGGTTAGAATCATTTCCCAAGAAAAGCTTGACAACTTGGAAGGATGTAGTGAATAGATTCTTAGCAAGGTTCTACCCTCCACAAAAAGTAAACAGGCTAAGAACTGAAGTGCAGACATTCAGACAGCAGGATGGTGAGACTATTTATGAAGCCTGGGAGAGATTCAAAGATTTGACAAGGAAATGCCCCCCTGATATGTTTAATGAGTGGGTGCAACTTTATATCTTTTATGAAGGGCTGAATTACGAATCAAAGAAAGTTGTAGACCACTCATCTGGAGGATCCCTTAACAAGAAAAAGACGATTGAAGAAGCCATTGATGTTATAGAGACAGTGGCTGACAATGAGTATTTCTATGCCTCAGACAGAAGCAACAACAGGGGAGTCATGGAATTAAACCATATGGATGCAATCCGGCCCAGAATAAGATGATCAACAAGCAACTGGCTGAATTGACTAAGCAGATGGAGAAGAATAAGGCGGCAGCCATCCACACTCAACCATCACCTTAAGGAGAGTTGGACACAGAAAAAGGAGTTAACTGGGAGGAAGCTAATTACCTTGGAAATTCATCTAGGCAAGCTCATGATCCATATTCTAAAACCTATAACCCTGGTTGGAGGAACCACCCAAACTTTGGGTGGGAAAACTAACAAAACCAAGGCCAAGACCACAGACCCCATAATCCAAACTAGTATAACAATCCACTCACCAACACTCCAACCAAAGACCATACCAGACCACACAAAACACTTATTCACAGCCACCATACCAAAACCACAATAACCACCCACAGCACCCCAATTCCAACCAACTATCACCACATGATGATGACAGAATGTCCAAAATGGAAGCTATGCTTACAAATCTTTGCAAGGAGTCTGAAGACATGAAAAATTCAAGGAAGAAGTGAGAGGGAGTATAAAAAGCCAATGAGAGGTTATTAAGAATCTCAAATCTCAAGTAGGACATCTTTTACATCAGATTCCGAAGTCCACTGATAGTTTTCCAAGTGACACTGAGAAAAATCCAAGAGGGGAAATTAAGAAGGTGAGATGGGAAGAGTGTAAGGTAGTTACTCTTGCAAATAAAGAAATCCTGGAAGAAGATACCAGCAAGCCAACAGAGTACAACCAAGGAAGTTCCCAGGGTAACTTGGAGAAAAAAGAACAAGGAACTGGATCTGTATAGAGAAAAGAATCAACTAGGAAGGAAATGCTGAAACCTTATGTGCCAAGGGCACCATTTCCCCAGAGACTCAGGGGAGGTGAGAAAGAAAAGTCATATTCAAGATTCCTAGACATGTTTGCATCCCTCAGTGTCAACATCCCCTTCATCAAAACACTCCAACAGATGCCTACATACATCAAGTGCATGAAAGAGCTGCTGACCAAGAAAGGAACCTTAATGAACAAGGAATGTAGTGCCCTCATCAAGAAGGACGTACTCCTGAAGGGGAGCTTTCATATTCCCTGTACTATAGGAGAGACAAAAATTGGCAGAGGATTTTGTGATCTAGGAGCTAGCATAAATGTGATGCCTCTGTCTCTTATGAAGAAGTTGAAAATCAATGAGTTGAGATCCACGAATGTAATAATCTAATTGGCTGATAAAACTCAAAAGCAAGCCGAAGGAGTAGTCGAGAATGTATTGGTCAAAGTAGGAAATTACTTCCTTCCTACTGATTTTGTTGTCCTGGACATGGAAGAAAGCTACCTCTATCCCATTATTCTGGGGAGACCATTTCTAGCCACTGCTAGAGCACTCATAGATGTGGAACAATGAGAGTTAATCCTGAGAATACATGATGAACATCTCACCTTCCATGTTTTCAAACCTACATCTGAATCTGAGCTAGAACCTAAAGAGCCGAAGGATGATCACAGCAACATATGTATAGAGGAAAGCAACAGTGAATCAGAAGCAGAACCCCTGGAACCAACCTTGGTGAACAAGCAAGAACTTCAAGAGATACAGTAACCAAGAGAAATCAAGAAAGAACTGAAGCCACAAGAGTTAGGAAGAGCAGCTAATAAGGAACCCCCTAACACAAAAGTCACTGGAGCACTATTGGAAGAAGAGAAAAGAGTTGTGAAGAAATTACCAAGAGGATGGAGAAATAAGAAAATTCCTACAGAAGATTTTTTTCCTGTAAATAAGGTGATACCCGCCCACCATCCACCAATCTCAACATAGCTTCCTGTGACACTAGGGGTGTTCATAAAAAAACCAAAATGTGGTTAACCGGTTAAAAAATTATAACCACATTTTGGTTAACCAGTTTAATAAAATAATTTTAAAAACCATATCCATATTTTTTAGAATTGGTTAACCAAAACCAAATTAAAAAAAAACCGATTTTTAACAGGTTAACCAAAACCAAAACCAAATTAAAATCAAAACCTAATTTCAAAACCAAATTATATACTCTCTCTCTCTCTCCCCCCCTTTCTCTCTCCCTCCCTCTCCCCCTTCCTCTTTCTTTCTGTCTCTCTCTCCCTCTCTCTCTCTCTCTCTCTCTCTCTCTCTCTCTCTCCCTCTCTCTCTCTCTCTCTCTCTCTCTCTCTCTCTCTCCTTGCCCTCTTTCTCCCCTTCCATTCTCTCTCTTTCTCTCTCTCCTTCCCTTCCTCTCTCTAATCATCTCTCCCCTCCTATCTCTCTCTCCTCTCCTCTCATTCTCTCTCTCCCATATCTCTCTCATTTCTCCTCTCTTTTCCCTTATCTCTCTTCTCTCCTCTCCTTCCTCTCTCTCTCCTTTACCTCCCCTCTCTTTCTCTCTCTTTTTTTCTTTTCTCTCTTTCTCTCTCTCGCTCATCTCTCTTTCCTTTTCTTCTTTCTCTCTCTCCTCCTCTTCCTCTCTTTCGTTTCTCTCCTTCTCCTCTTTCTTTTCTTACTTTCTCTTTCAATCTCTATCCCTCTTCTATCTCTTTTCTCCTCTTCTCTCTAAAGTGAGAGAGAAGAGAGAGAGGAGACGAAGATAGAGGAGGAGAAAGAAAAAAAGGAGAGAGATAAGAAGAGAGAGAAAGAGGACAAAGAGGGAGAAAGAGAGAGGGAAGAGAGAGAGAGAGGATGGGAAGAGAGAAGGAGAGAGAGACAGAAAAAGAGAAGGAGAGAGGGAGATGAGAGGAGAGAGAAAGAGGGAGGGGGAGAGAGAGAGCATGGGGAGAGAGAGGGAGAGAAGGATAGAGAGAAAGAGAGGAAAGGAAAGGAGAGAGATGGAAAGAAGAAGATAAGAAAAAGTTACTCGTATCATTTAGAAAGAAAATTATTTATATTAGAAAATATTATTTATAGAAAATACTGAAAAGAGATAAGAAAAAAAAAGGAACGAAAGCAATGGAAGGAACTTAATTATTTACAAATGTTACTCGTATCATTTAAAAAGAAAAAAATTAGATAAAAAAAATTCAATAAAAAAAGTTTTAAAATTTTGGGTTTTTGTATGTAAAAATATTAATTTTTGTGTCAAAATCTATTTTTACATGTAAAAACAAATTTTACGGTATAAAAACCAATTTTTTAGTATAAAAACTGGTTTTTAGTACAAAAATCGGTTTTTTGGGTAAAAATTTGGGTTTTATATGTAAAAATATTAATTTTTGTGTAAAAATCTATTTTTATATGTAAAAACCAATTTTATGGTATAAAAACCAATTTTTTAGTATAAAAACCAATTTTTAGTACAAAAACCGGTTTTTTAGTACAAAAACCAGTTTTTTATATAAAAACTGATTATTTTTTAAAAACCGGTTTTTATTTTAATAACCAGTTAAAAATCGGTTTTGAATTTCACTAACCGGTTAATAACCGATTTCATCATGTAAAACCAATTTGGTTAATTAACCAATACTATATTTTTGGTTAACCAAAAAACTGGTTTGGTTTTTGGATTAACTAAACCATGAACACCCCTATGTGACACCATCTCAATTGCCTCAAGTCAACACAATCAACAGGATCCTCTCATTGGAACATGTAGAAATTCTTAAAGAATCAACTGGTGAAAGATTCACAGTGAAGGGAGAAGATTTGAGGCATTACAATCTGCCTTAACAGTAAACTGACCGTCAAGCTAGTGACGATAAAAGAGCGCTTGTTGGGAGGCAACCCAACCAAAGGTAGTTATCTTTCCCTAGTTAAATTCAATAAAAGAGTTAAGTAAATTCTCTATATTGCAAGGAGCTAAGTTTGGTGTTGCACACCAACGAAATTTAAGGGTGAATGTGTAATTCTAAGTTTGGTGTCCACCACGGATTTCAGTAAGAACACACTGCACCCTCAGTATAACTAGTTATTAGCTCCAAACAATCAGAGAAATTACTCAAACGTTGTTTGTTCTCTAGTTTCTAGTTTGTTATCTAGCTCATAGTTGCTTTCTAGTTCATAGTTTACTTTCTTAATAAAAGTACTTGATATTTTCTGCATATATTCAATCTGCTGCATTAGGCAAGGAACTAAGTTTGGTGTTCACACACCAACTTAAGTTCAGAAAATCACAAGCATACATGCATGCTAACCATCCCTCAAGTACTTGGGGAACAAGCAACTTCCAATAACTTTGCAGGAATTCAATCAATCTCTTGGAAGGAATACACACCATCAGCCAAGAAGAAAAAGAAGTACACAAAAACCAAAGATGGTGATGACAGATAGGAAGAAACTAGACTTCAAGAGGTTGTATTGTTGCTTAACTATTTCTACCTTGGAATGTGTAAATTGGAAGTTTGAATGTGCCCCTATTGATAGTTAATCATTTTGCATTCCGTTGTGTTTAATTTTGCAATAAGTGTACTATAGGTGTGTATGTTTTCACTTTCACTTGTTTAAATGCTTGTTTTGTCCCCTGAGTCTTTTCAATTTGAATAAAAGAAATGGTTGAATAGAAGTGGAATAGTTCCTTTTTGGCAAGGAAGTGAAATAACAGTAAGTGGTGGTATATATGTCTGATTGTGTAGTAGCTCACTTATAATGAATAAAAGGGTAGATTGTCCCTCTTTTAGTGTAAACTAGCATGCTGTCTATGAATCTTAGCAAATAAAAGTCCTTGGATGAAAGAAAAACAAATAAAAAGAAAGAAAAGAAAAGCCAAAAGTGGCAACAAAAACAGAAGAAAGCAAAGAATAAGGCTAGACACCAATAGCTTGGACCTTAAGACATATGCCTGTGGTGTCTTTGTACTAGGATCTGCTTGGATGATTAGGTTCTATGGAGTGCTTTAACACTTGGTAACTTGGGTTAACTAACCCGGAATTATCAACCAAAAATCCACTATCAAGAGCAACCTAGTTACAAGGCATTTAGTAACCCAAAGAGGTGCTGGGCAACAATGTCTTAAGAAGAATTGTGAGACAGGTGTCTATAGTGGATATGTGTTGAGTGCAAATAAGCTAAGAAGATGCTACAACATGACACTGAGCTGCTAGAATCAAAGAATAAGTTCATAGAAGAAGAATATAAAGAAAACCAATTACCAAGGATGAGTAAATAATAAGAGGTCATAGTAGTATGTTAGTTAATGCTTAAAGGAGACATTCTATTCCTAAGGATCAATAAGAAGTGAGCTGCAACATTTTCTGCATAAAATCTCATGAACTACTAATAATGACTTGCTGATATGAACAACACATTCTGTTTCATTCTTTCTTCTCAATAATTCAGTGCTTGCTTAGGGACAATAAGGCTCAAAATGCTCAAAATCAATAAGGCAACTCAACAAACATAAAATAAGCATCAAACATCAAATTCAACAACTAGGAACCCAAAATTGTAAACTATGTATATATTGACAAGAGAAATTGAAATAGATGAAAGTGTCACAAGTAATGTAATTAAAAGAGAAATTAAAGAAATACTTACAATGCAATTGCTAGAATCCAAAATCAAACTTGAAGTATAAAATTCTACAAACCCTAATTAAAATCCTAAGAGAGAATTACCTAATCTACACTACTCCTACTCCTACTATGTGTTTCTACCCTATAAGTGAGCTCTCTTTCATATGGCATGAAGTTCCCTTCATATAGCACTTGATTTCAGCCTCCAAGCCTTCAGAAATGGCCAAGAAAGCCCCAAAATTGCCCCCAGCGTGCTGCATTAATGAAGTCACGTGATTGCATCGACGCGTACGCGTGGATCACGCGTACGCGTCGCCAAACTTGCGCGCATGTGTGTACGCACGCATCACTGTGCGCACGCACGAAAGCTAAATCTTCCAAAACTTCATTTCTTCATGCTTCCTCCCTTTTTGCATGCTTTTCCATCATTTCTTCCATCCATATTAGCCTTGTAGACATGAGATTACTCATCAAACACATCAAGACATCCAATGAAATGAAAGTAGAATAAAATTGGTTAAATTCAGCACAAAATAGCATGTTTTCATAATTAAGCTCAATTTAGGGAGAAAACACAAAAGCATGCTATGATGGTGCTTAAGTGTAGGTTTGTAACATCCCGCATTTTTGAAAAATCTAAATATAAATAAATTGTGATTTTACCTTATTGAGTTTGAACTTTATAATTTTAGAAATTATTTTATTAGAAATAATTAAATAGATTGTATCCATATTCTTTTATAAAATCCTAATTTCTAACCCTAATTCCCAAATCAAACTCAGAAACCCTAATTTCCCAAATTGAAAACCCTAAGTTCCTAATCAGAAACCCTAACCTACCCACTTTCTTCTCCCTTTAGCCGCACCATACCCCCTTTTCTTCCTAAACCTAATGTAGAAACGGAAACAGAGAGCCAAGAGAGAGGGAAGAGCTGCTGCCGCGCCACCATGACCGCCGGACTGCCGCCGCAAGGAGCCCGTGCTACCATCGTCGTCATCCTCGTGAACTGCAGCGTCGCCGTTCAACCTCGTCCCGCCGCGTCTCCATGGTCGCCGTTGCTGCGAGATCGCCACCGTCGAGAAGCTGTCGTCGCGTCTTGTCCCGCCGTCACCACCGTTGCCCTGGAGCTCGCCCGCCGTCGTCGTTGAGGGGCCAGCAGAGAGAGAGAACAAGCGCGGGTCAGGGTCGCCACCAAGGAGAGGAGCTATGCTCCACGCCGCCGTTGCCACCAGCCCACAACCACCACTGCGAGGGTTCCGTCGCCGTCATTCTAGTGTCGCCGTTCGTGCCCTTCGTAGCCGTCGCCGTCGCCGAGCCGTTGCATCGCCGGACATCATCGCTGGAGGACCGAATGGAGAAGCTAGCTAGTTCTGCTTCTGCCTCTGGTTTCTGGAATCTGAGAAGACGCAATCGCCGCTGCTGGAACTGTTATTGTTGGCGTGGCCCTGTTCTGGCTCTACTCTGAATTGTTACTGCTGCTGTTTGGCTGATGCTGAAGCTTTCCACCACCACTGGAGCTGCCCGGAAACCCTGTTGTTGCTGCTCCGATAATTTATTGTAAGCTATCTGTAGTTCCAATTTTATTGAACTCATTTCCATTTCCGACTCCATTGAATTTGAACTCTATTTTGTTGCCACCGTGGTTACTACTGCGAGAGTGAAGAATGAATCGGAAATAATGCTGCCGCCGTTGATCGGAGATGCCAAACTGTTGCTGCTATTACTTTGAGATGATATGGCTGCTATTAAGGTTGTTGTTCATGAGTGCAGCATTCCCAATTTCTATGGATTTCGACACTTTGAGGTAGGGGATTTAAAATGATTTTAATTTAGGAATGCCTACAAGGTTTATTGAATAACTGCAAATAGATTTAATATCTGTGAGTAATTGATTGACTATGTGAATATTGAATTGTGGCTGAAATTGTGATTGGAATGGTTG
>NC_029787.2:56250626-56252576 GCF_000816755.2 Arachis ipaensis | reverse complement strand
ATCAATTTGGAGAAGTTTGAATTAACTATAGAACTAGTAATGATTTTTCAAAGTTAAAATGTAAAACTTGATTTTCTGCATTATTTTTAAAGGAAGCCGGAAACTTTGAAAAACTATAACTATTTCTGTGATTATCGGAATTGCGTGGGACTATGTCTGGATTGAGCTTGGGGATATAGGGAACTGGACTGCTGAATTTGAGACTTTTTCACTAAGTTTATGATTTATGGTGAATTTTTGAATCATGGATGTCAAAACTGGTTTTTCTGCAGAACGTTTAACGCAGCAGCAACTTGATTCCTCTATTGGAAATTCTGCAGTTGGAATTTTGAAATGGAACCAATTTTAAATGAAACTTTGGTCTTATTAATTTAATTTCATAAAAATTTAGAATTGTTAGAGTTGTGGTTTTAAAGATTTGGATTTTCAAAGAAAGATGTTTTATGCAGTAAAAGTCAGGCTTTGTTTTCTAAGTCAGTAACTTTGAGGTTTTATAATTTTTAACTCTGGAGTGATATTGAGATGCAACTAATTGGAGGTGAAAGCTGAGTATGTTTAGTATATATGATTCAAATTTCATGGTTTTCCATGTTTTAATAAGTGAGTTATGGGACATGGAAGAGGTTGTGTTCAATGATTTGTAAAACAGATTTCTGCAGAGGATTACCTAACTTCCAAGCTACGTAACTCCTTCATTAAAAATGGTATGACAATGGAACTGATTTAGAAAGAAATTTGGATGAGTTATGTTTAATCACATTAATTTTGAAGGCGGTTGGATTTAATTTGGATTTTATATGAAATTTCAAATGTTGTATGGTGCTGCTGTCTTTTGGATTTAAAATACTGCAGAACAGTCACGGTTTTGCTTATATTCCCGAAGCTAGAGACAACGAAAAATTATGATTTTTGATTTAATAGAAAGTTTAATCCGAGACGGTCGCATGGATTTAAAGTTTGCGTAATTACGAATTCATTTGATATTTTAAAAACAAAATGGAAATCAGGCTGCCAAGTTGTGTTGGTAATTATTTTGGATATGGAATTTAAGAAATAGATTTTCTATTATCAAATGTTTTTGAGAATATATTGTTGTGGCAAATGCTGAAAGAGGCTGATGAATTGTTGAGAAAGAAGGAACCCGTAAGGGTGGATAAGTCCTATTTTTAAAGGAGATTATGTCCAAATTTTATAAAAAAATATAAGGACTTTATCAAAATAAATATTTAAGGCTTATTTAATGATAATAACTTCAATGGTTCTTTTGAGAAAAGAATATTTGGTTTATGAGATTGTTGGTAGGGGCGTGGGTCTAGTCCCGCTTGCTTAGTGCGTAAACCATTATGCAGGGATGGTGGTTTTGTCCCGCCTGCAGTGAGGACGGTGGTTTTATCCCGCTCACGTATTGATAAATTGTTCAGCAAGGACGGTGGTGTGATCCCGCTTGCGTATTATTTTATGTACCCAGTAAGGATGGTGGTTTAATCCCGCTTACTGTGGAGGCAAGGACGGTGGTTTAATCCCGCTTGCGTGTTCCGGGCAAGGATGGTGGTTTAATTCCCGCTTGTCTATGGAACCTACGGATAAGGATGGTGGTCTAATCCCGCTTATCCGAGTCGGGTCTGGCAACATAAGCGACGCGTGAGCTCATGGCCAGTAGGACAGGCATGCATCATATGCATCTATGTGACATTATTTGGGTGTGTATATTGTAATTGGTTTGCCTAAGTGAATAATTCTGTTTAACTGCTAGTTGCTATACTTGATGTAATTGCTCTTGATTGTGTTTGAACCTCATTACTTGTGTTTGTAACTTTTGTAACTGATTGTGGTGAATTGGGTGCTGGTTGAATTGCTTGGGCCTGAGGCCGTGATTGGATTGTGTTTGAGGTTTAGTAAGTATGAAAGATTGAGCTGGTTCAGCATAGACTTAATGAACCTATGCTTGGA
>NC_029787.2:56245911-56250159 GCF_000816755.2 Arachis ipaensis | reverse complement strand
TTTATTCTTTACTTTCACGGCATTCTCGACCTCTACTGAGAACATGTGGTTTGGTTCTCACCCCAAATTTTTAACCCTTTCAGCGACAGGTTTGAAGACGCAATTTGAAGCTGCGAGCGATCAGTAGGCTTTCTTTATGGTTTTAATTGCTTTCATAGAGTCCCCTCGCTATTGTCCTTTGAGATTTTATTTTACATAGAGGGGTAGGTTTAGTATATTGTGTTTGAGTTTTTTTTGGTCTCTTTTGTATAAGAATTATTATCAATAATATTTATGTGATTATTATTATTTGTGAATGTTTGAATTATGACTTTAATGAATAAAAAACAAAATTTTCTGGAATTTTCTTAAAACTGAAACGCGAACTCGATACAAAGGCTCGATAATTAAGTAGTCAATACTAGAGAAGGTTACGTAATGTTCTTTCTAGTGGAAATACCCTGACTTAAGCAAGGTATTTTGCTGGACGGGACGTTACAATATGGTATCAGAGCAGTCTTTCCTGTAGAGCCTTGGGAGTGGACTGACTATGCTTCATTGCATACTCTGAGTGTCTGTCATGCTTTATAGCTTGTTCTGATGACAAGAGTTTATGTTTTATATGCATGACTGTCTGATGATTAATGCTATTAGTTTACCATTGCATACTTCATGGTATCAAGTTTGGCCAACTTAATACTAATGATTTATGTATATGGGAACACTAATGGGTTATCATAGATGAAATAGCAGTGTTAGGTCACACGAATCACGAGGTTTTGGGGAACGTTAGAAACTAAGTTCTAGAGATTAGTTCCATTTCGACGTATGCTCTTTATTCGTGCTTAGTGTTATCTCTTTCTCTATTAATTCTGATCTTTCTTGCTAATCTTGTATTATCATTCATGCATGTCCTTGCTTGACTCTGTATCTGGTTGTTGTTTGAATCTTTTGAAACATTTATCCTCACCTTACAAACTCTATGCTCCTTGCTCTGAACTCTGATTTATTTCGGTGCAACATACCATTTCTTGTAATTTCCTTCTTGAGTATTTGTTTCAGATTCTCTTCGAGAAAAATTTCAATTTATATCTTTTCTTACTTGACTGTTGATGAGCGGATAATTTATACGCTTTTTGGCATTGTTTTTAGTATGTTTTTAGTAGGATCTAGTTACTTTTAGGGATGTTTTCATTAGTTTTTATGTTAAATTCACATTTCTGGACTTTACTATGAGTTTGTGTGTTTTTCTGTGATTTCAGGTATTTTCTGGCTGAAATTGAGGGACTTGAGCAAAAATCAGATTCAGAGGTTGAAGAAGGACTGCTGATGCTGTTGGATTCTGACCTCCCTGCACTCAAAGTGGATTTTCTGGAGCTACAAAACTCTAAATGGCACGCTTCCAATTGCGTTGAAAAGTAGACATCCAGGGCTTTCCAGCAATATATAATAGTTCATACTTTGGCCAAGAATAGACGACGCAAACTGGCGTTCAACGCCAGCTCTCTGCCCAATTCTGGCGTCTAGCGCCAGAAAAGGATCCAAAACCAGAGTTGAACGCCAGAAATGGATCAAAACCTGGCGTTCAACTCCACAAATAGCCTCTACACGTGCAACACTCAAGCTCTGCCCAAGCACACACCAAGTGGGCCCCGGAAGTGGATTTATGCATCAATTACTTACTTCTGTAAACCCTAGTGACTAGTTTATTATAAATAGAACTTTTTATCATTGTATTCGCAGTCTTGGTTACTCCGGTTCCCCTCTTGGGCCGAGACCAATGAACTCCATTATCACTTATGTATTTTCAATGGTAGAGTTTCTACACTCCATAGATTAAGGTGTGGAGCTCTGCTGTTCCTCAAGGATTAATGCAAAGTACTACTGTTTTCTATTCAATTCATCTTATTTCGCTTCTAAGATATTCATTCGCACTTCAACCTGAATGTGATGAACGTGACAATCATCATCATTCCCTATGAACGCGTGCGAAATGAGTAAGACTGATTGGATGAAGATAGCAGGAAAGCAGAGGTTCAGAGGAACGAAAGCATCTCTATTCGCTTATCTAAAATTCTCACCAATGATTTACATAAGTATTTCTATCACTATTTTATTAATTATTTTAGAAAACTCCATTACTATTTTATATCCGCCTGACTGAGATTTACAAGGTGACCATAGCTTGCTTCATACCAACAATCTCTGTGGGATTCGACCCTTACTCACGTAAGGTATTACTTGGACGACCCAGTGCACTTGCTGGTTAGTTGTGCGAAGTTGTGAACCATGGTATTGGCATCATATTTTTGGTGCCATTACCAGGGAAAGAAAGAGCGATGAATTTTACACAATCAAAGTGTGATCACAATTTCTGCGCACCAAGTTTTTGGCGCCGTTGCCAGGGATTGTTCGAGTTTGGACAACTGACAGTTCATCTTGTTGCTCAGATTAGGTAATTTTCTTTTTGTTTTAATTTCAAAAATTTTTCAAAAACCTTTCAAAATTTTCTCCTTTGTTTTCGAAAAAAAAAATAAAAATGTTTTCAAAAATATATTTTTCTTCAGAATTTTTAAGAATGAATTCCAATGTTTCATGAAGCATGTGAAGCCTGGCTGGCTGTAAAGCCATGTCTAAATTCATTTAGACTGAGGCTTCCAATTTGTTATCAAGAGCAAGCTAGTTGGTGCTAATCCACCTACTGCTGATTCACGATCTACCTGTTACATGCTAAAGCTTGGCTGACTATTAAGCCATGCCTGACCCTTTGATTGGAGCTTTAGATTAAGAACATAAGATTCCTGGAATTCATATTAAAAATTTTGGAATCCTTATTTTTGTTTTTTCAAATAATTTTTGAAAAAATACAAAAAAATCATAAAATCATAAAAATCAAAAATATTTTTTGTGTTTCTTGTTTGAGTCTTGAGTCATGTTATAAGTTTAGTATCAATTGCATGTGCATCTTGCATTTTTCGAAAATTCTCATGCATTCATAGTGTTCTTCATGATCTTCAAGTTGTTCTTGGTAAGTCTTCTTGTTTGATCTTTGCATTTGCATGTTTTGTGTCTTTTCTTGTTTTTCATATGCATTCTTGGATCCTTAGTGTCTAAGCATTAAAGAATCCTAAGTTTGGTGTCTTGCATGTTTTCTTTGCATTAAAAATTTTTCAAAAACATGTTCTTGGTGTTCATTTTGACATTCAAAGTGTTCTTAGTGTTCATCTTGACATTCATAGCATTCTTGCATGCATTTATTGTTTTGATCTAAAAATTTCATGCATTGCATCATTTTACTTGTTTTTCTCTCTCATTAAAAATTCAAAAATCAAAAAATATCTTTCCCTTTTTCTCTCTTAAAATTTCGAAAATTAGATTTGACTTTTTCAAAAATTTTTAAAATCTAGTTGTTTTCATGAGTCAAATCAAATTTTCAAATTAAAAATCTTATCCTTTTCAAAATCTTTTTCAAAAATCAAATCTTTTTCAAATTTTTTTAGTTATTTTCGAAAATTTCAAAAATATTTTCCAAAATCTTTTTCTTAATTTTACATCATAATTTTCGAAAATAACAATAACAATTAATGTTTTGATTCAAAAATTTCAAGTTTGTTACTTACTTGTTAAGAAAGATTTAAACTTTAAGTTCTAGAATCATATCTTGTGATTTCTTGTGAATCAAGTCATTAATTGTGATTTTAAAAATTCAAATCTTTTTCAAAAACTAATTTCTATCATATCTTTTCAAAAATATGTTCTTATCTTATCTTTTTCAAAAAAAAAATTTGATTTCAAAATATCTTTTCTAACTTCCTAACTTCTTATCTTTTCAAAATTGATTTTCAAAATTTGTTTCAACTAACTAACTAACTTTTTGTTTGTTTCTTATCTTTTTCAAAACTACCTAACTAACTCTCTCTCTCTAATTTTCGAAAATATCTTCCCCCTTTTTCAAAAATTTCTTTTTAATTAACTAATTATTTTAACTTTTGATTCTAAAAATTTTCGAAAAAAATTACTAACATTTTTCAAAAACTATTTTCGAAAATCACTAATTCTTTTTCAAAAATTATTTTCAAAAATTCTCCATCTCTCTCTCTCTGAGTTCAGATTTTCTTCTACTAACACAAGGACCTCTATACTGTGATATAAAGGATCCATATTATTATTATTATTTTCTCTGTGCCCTCTTCTTTGTCATATGAGCAGGAGCAAGGACAAGAACATTCTTGTTGAAGCAGATCCAGAACCTGAAAGGACTCTGAAGAG
>NC_029787.2:56218175-56245833 GCF_000816755.2 Arachis ipaensis | reverse complement strand
AATGATAGCTTGAACTCTTGGGATAAGCTGGTCACGGCTTTCTTAGCCAAGTTCTTTCCCCCTCAAAAGCTGAGCAAGCTTAGAGTGGATGTTCAAACCTTCAAACAAAAAGATGGTGAATCCCTCTATGAAGCTTGGGAAAGATACAAACAGCTGACCAAAAAGTGTCCTTCTGACATGCTTTCAGAATGGACCATCCTGGATATATTCTATAATGGTTTATCTGAGTTATCAAAGATGTCATTGGATACTTCTGCAGGTGGATCCATTCACCTAAAGAAAACGCCTGCAGAAGCTCAAGAACTCATTGACATGGTTGCTAATAACCAGTTCATGTACACTTCTAAGAGGAATCCTGTGAGTAATGGGACGCCTATGAAGAAGGGAGTTCTTGAAGTTGATACTCTGAATGCCATATTGGCTCAGAACAAAATATTGACTCAGCAAGTCAATATGATTTCTTAGAGTCTGAATGGAATGCAAGCTGCATCCAACAGTACTCAAGAGGCTTCTTATCCAGAAGAAGCTAATGATCCTGAAAACCCTGCAATAGCAGAGGTGAATTACTTAGGTGAACCTTATGGAAACACCTATAACCCATCATGGAGAAATCATCCAAATTTCTCATGGAAGGATCAAAGGCCTCAACAAGGCTTTAATAATGGTGGAAGAAACAGGTTTAGCAATAGCAAGCCTTTTCCATCATCCACTCAGCAACAGACAGAGAATTCTGAGCAGAATCCATCTAGCTTAGCAAACTTAGTCTCTGATCTATCTAAGGCCACTGTAAGCTTCATGAATGAAACAAGGTCTTCCATTAGAAATCTGGAAGCACAAGTGGGCCATCTGAGTAAAAGGATCACTGAAATCCCTCCTAGTACTCTCCCAAGCAATACAGAAGAGAATCTAAAAGGAGAGTGCAAGGCCATTGACATAAGCACCATGGCCGAACCCAAAGAAAGAGAGGAGGACGTGAATCCCAAGGAGGAAGACCTCCTGGGACGTCCAGTGACCAATAAGGATCTTCCCTCTGAGGAACCAAAGGACTCTGAGGCTCATCTAGAGACCATAGAGATTCCATTGAACCTCCTTATGCCATTCATGACAGAAGAAAAATTACACCCTGGAGGAAGCACCTGCCTGGCATTCAACGCCAGAACAGAGCATGGTTCTGGCACTGAACGCCCAAAATGGGCAGCATCCCGGCGCTGAATGCCCAGAACAAGCATGGTTCTGGCGTTCAACACCAGAAATGGCAACAAATGGGCGTTGAATGCCCAAAATGGGCACCAACCTGGCGCTGAACGCCCAGAGTTGTGTGCAAAGGCATTTTACATGCCTAATTGGTGCAGGGATGCAAATCCTTGACACCTCAGGATCTGTGGACACCACAGGATCATCTCAGGATCTGTGAATCCCACAGGATCTCCACCCACCTCACCCTCTCTCTCTCCATTCATGATCATCCCTTCTATTCTCCATTCACCACTCACATCCATACACACACCCCTCCATATCCTTCATATCTTCTTCTTCTTCTATTCTTTCTTCTTTTGCTCGAGGGCGAGCAACATTCTAAGTTTGGTGTGGTAAAAGCATAAGCTTTTTGTTTTTTCATTACCATTGATGGCACCTAAACCTCTAAAAGAGGGGAAGGGAAGACAAAGGCTTCCACCTCCGAGTCATGGGAGATGGAAAGATTCATCTCAAGGGTCTATAGCTCAGTGGTAGAACATGTGGCTGCAAATCAAGGGATCCCTGAGATACCTCAGGGGATGCACTTCCCTCCACATAAATATTAGGAGCAAATCAACACCTCCCTAGGAGAATTAAGTTCCAACATGGGACAATTAAGGGTGGAACATCAAGAGCACTCCATCATCCTTCATGAAATTAGAGAAGATCAAAAAGCAATAAGGGAGGAGCAACAAAGACAAGGAAGAGACATAGAAGAGCTCAAGGACATCATTGGTTCCTCAAGAAAGAAACGTACCCATCACTAAGGTGGACTCATTCCTTGTTCTTACTTTCTCTGTTTTTCGTTTTCTATGTTAAGTGCTTGTCCATGTTTGTGTCTTCATTACATAATCATTAGTAGTTAGTAACTTTGTCTTAAAGTTATGAATGTCCTATGAATCCATCACCTCTCTTAAATGAAAAATGTTTTAATTCAAAAGAACAAGAAGTACATGAGTTTTGAATTTATCCTTGAACTTAGTTTGATTATATTGATGTGGTGACAATGCTTCTTATTTTCTGAATGTATGCTTGAACAGTGCATATGTCTTTTGAAGTTGTTGTTTAAGAATGTTAAATATGTTGGCTCTTGAAAGAATGATGACTAGGAGACATGTTATTTGATAATCTGAAAAATCATAAAAATGATTCTTGAAGCAAGAAAAAGCAGCAAAAAAGTGGAATTTCTGGAGCTACAGAACTCGAAATGGCGCGCTTCCAATTGAGTTGGAAAGTAGACATCCAGGGCTTTCCAGCAATATATAATAGTCCATACTTTGGCCAAGAATAGATGACACAAACGGGCGTTCAACGCCAGCTCTCTGTCCAATTCTGGCGTCCAGCGCCAGAAAAGGATCCAAAACCAGAGTTGAACGCCAGAAATGGATCAAAACCTGGCGTTCAACTTCACAAATGGCCTCTACACGTGCAACACTCAAGATCAGCCCAAGCACACACCAAGTGGGCCCCAGAAGTGGATTTATGCATCAATTACTTACTTTTGTAAACCCTAGTGACTAGTTTATTATAAATAGAACTTTTTATCATTGTATTCGCAGTCTTGGTTACTCCGGTTCCCCTCTGGGGCCGAGACCAATGAACTCCATTGTCACTTATGTATTTTCAACGGTAAAGTTTCTACACTCCATAGATTAAGGTGTGGAGCTCTGCTGTTCCTCAAGGATTAATGCAAAATACTACTGTTTTCTATTCAATTCATCTTATTTCGCTTCTAAGATATTCATTCGCACTTCAACCTGAATGTGATGAACGTGACAATCATCATCATTCCCTATGAACGCGTGCCTGACAACCACTTCCGTTCTACATTAGAATTGAATGAGTATCTCTTAGATTTCTTAATCGGAATCTTCGTGGTGTAAGCTAGAATGATGGCGGCATTCAAGAGAATCCGAAAGGTCTAAACCTTGTCTGTAGTATTCCGAGTAGATTTATATATATTCTTTTGAAAAAGATAAACTAATTCCTTCTATTTCAAAATGAAGTTATTCAAAATTGTTGTACTATCTTCCCTAATGATGTTCATATTGAAACTGTTCGATTTAAAATTGCTTCCTAAACTTCGGACTAACTCCCTTTATGCTCCATTTCATTGCTTATATATATATCCTTGTTTGTTGATGATTTCACGTATTCCTTCAAAACCTTGCGAAATACCATCTCGTGTAATTGCAAATTTGAGTATTCTTCTAATTTCTCGCATAAACCTTTTGTGCCGTTTGCCTTTCTCTTCTCATGTTTTGTATTCCTTATATGCTCTAGTTCTTAAGGACACGATTTGTACGTACGGAAAGTGAATCTGGTCAGTATACAAAGTTATAAGGAGTTATGGAGTTTTGAGGCGACAAGAGGAAGTGATCATGCTTTGTTAAAAGTTATCAACGAATATTGTGCCTATTTGATTTTGGATTTTAAAATTTTTCTTGTGTTAAGTTATTTTATCAACTCTTGGATTACCTAGTATATTTTCTTCTATGTTTATGTGATATGATTTTTTTGGAGCCTTTAAAATATTCAAAAAGGGATGTGAATATAAATCTTTTCTCCATCTTATATCAATTTTCGAGGGCGAAAATTTTTGTAAGTTGGATAAAATGTAACATCCCGCATTTTTGAAAAATCTAAATATAAATAAATTGTGATTTTACCTTATTGAGTTTGAACTTTATAATTTTAGAAATTATTTTATTAGAAATAATTAAATAGATTCGGAGATAGTTTTATTTTGAATCAATTAATATTTTTAAGTAATTTTATTATAATAGAATGATTTTAATTTAGGAATGCCTACAAGGTTTATTGAATAACTGCAAATAGATTTAATATCTGTGAGTAATTGATTGACTATGTGAATATTGAATTGTGGCTGAAATTGTGATTGGAATGGTTGAGATTGCTATTTGGAATTGTTGATTAGTGATATTGATTGATTATGTGGATTGGGAATTGCTTGATGACTAATTGTTGAGAATTTCTGAATTTTAATGGGTTATGTTAGATTTATTGCCGTTGAGTGGTTATTTGGTATATTGTAATGTTAATGAACTTGGTTGGTGGTTGATTTGGAATTGGTTTTGAGGGGTTTTGAAGGGTTGGATTTTGAATACTAAATAGATTGCTGAAAAACTGATTTTTGAAATTAAAAGGTGACTTTGGAAGTGAATCCGTTATTCAACGATAATCGAAATGATATAAGAGCAAAGGCTGAGTAAAGTATAGTAAAAGTTGTTGTTGGGACTCAATTTTGAGAAGTTTGAATTAACTATAGAACTAGTTATGATTTTTCAAAGTTAAAATGTAAAACTTGATTTTCTGCATTATTTTTAAAGGAAGCCGGAAACTTTGAAAAACTATAACTATTTCTGTGATTATCAGAATTGCGTGTGACCAAGTCTGGATTGAGCTTGGGGATATAAGAAACTGGACTGCTGAATTTGAGACTTTTTCACTAAGTTTATGATTTATGGTGAATTTTTGAATCAAGGATGTCAAAACTGGTTTTTCTGCAGAACGTTTAACGCAGCAGCAACTTGATTCCTCTATTGGAAATTCTGCAGTTAGAATTTTGAAATGGAACCAATTTTAAATGAAACTTTAGTCTTATTACTTTAATTTCATAAAAATTTAGAATTGTTAGAGTTGTGGTTTTAAAGATTTGGATTTTCAAAGAAAGATGTTTTATGCAGTAAAAGTCAGGCTTTGTTTTCTAAGTCAGTAACTTTGAGGTTTTATAATTTTTAACTCTGGAGTGACATTGAGATGCAACCAATTGGAGGTGAAAGTTGAGTATGTTTAGTATATATGATTCAAATTTCAGGGTTTTCCATATTTTAATAAGTGAGTTATGGGACTTGGAAGAGGTTTACCTAACTTCTAAGCTATGTAACTCCTTCATTAAAAATGATATGATCCTGGAACAGATTTAGAAAGAAATTTGGATGAGTTATGTTTAACCACATTAATTTTGAAGGTGGTTGGATTTAATTTGGATTTTATATGAAATTTCAAATGTTGTATGGTGCTGCTGTCTTTTGGATTTAAAATACTGCAGAACAGTCACGGTTTTGCTTATATTCCCGAAGCTAGAGACAACAAAAAATTATGATTTTTGATTTAATAGAAAGTTTAACCCGAGACGGTCGCATGGATTTAAAGTTTCCGTAATTCCGAATTCATTTGATATTTTAAAAACAAAATGGAAATCAGGCTACCAAGTTGTGTTGGTAATTATTTTGGATATGGAATTTAAGAAATAGATTTTCTATTATCAAATGTTTTTGAGAATATATTGCTGTGGCAAATTCTGAAAGAGGCTGATGAATTGTTGAGAAAGAAGGAACTCGTAAGGGTGGATAAGTCCTATTTTTAAAGGAGATTATGTCCAAATTTTATAAAAAAATATAAGGACTTGATCAAAATAAAATTTAAGGCTTATTTAATGATAATAACTTCAATGGTTCTTTTGAGAAAAGAATATTTGGTTTATGAGATTGTTGGTAGGGGCGTGGGTCTAGTCCCGCTTGCTCAGTGCGTAAACCATTATGCAGGGATGGTGGTTTTGTCCCGCCTGCAGTGAGGACGGTGGTTTTATCCCGCTCACGTATTGATAAATTGTTCAGCAAGGACGGTGGTGTGATCCCGCTTGCATATTATTTTATGTACCCAGTAAGGATGGTGGTTTAATCCCGCTTACTGTGGAGGCAAGGACGGTGGTTTAATCCCGCTTGCGTGTTCCGGGCAAGGATGGTGGTTTAATTCCCGCTTGTCTATGGAACCTACGGATAAGGATGGTGGTCTAATCCCGCTTATCCGAGTCGGGTCTGGCAACATAACCGACGCGTGAGCTCATGGCCAGTAGGACAGGCATGCATCATATGCATCTATGTGACATTGTTTGGGTGTGTATATTGTAAATGGTTTGCCTAAGTGAATAATTCTGTTTAACTGCTAGTTGCTATACTTGATGTAATTGCTCTTGATTGTGTTTGAACCTCATTACTTGTGTTTGTAACTGATTGGCTGGATTGTGGTAAATTGGGTGTTGATTGAGTTGTTTGGGCCTAAGGCCGTGACTGGTACGTTTGAGGTCTAGTTTTGTATAAAGTATCTGACTAATCCAGCATAGACTTAATGAACCTATGCTTGGAGCAGGATGATCATTTATACCGCGTAGGTAACTTCTTTTATGTTATGGTCTAGTAAGGTATGAAAAATCAAACTGGTTCAGCATAGACTTAATGAACCTATGATTGGGACATGTTGGTCATTCATACAGTCTAGGAAACTTTTAAAAGATTTACAAGAAAAATATGGATTTAGAATATTGAGTAATTAACTAATGCCTTTAAAGAAAGTTAGTTTCCTTTTAGATGTCTATGAATGCAGTTAACTATTTGCGCTTTATTCTTTACTTTCACGGCATTCTCGACCTCTATTGAGAACATGTGGTTTGGTTCTCACCCCCAAATTTTCCACCCTTTTAGCGACAGGTTTGAAGACGCAATTTGAAGCTGCGAGCGATCAGTAGGCTTTCTTTATGGTTTTAATTGCTTTCATAGAGTCCCCTCGCTATTGTCCTTTGAGATTTTATTTTACATAGAGGGGTAGGTTTAGTATATTGTATTTGAGTTTTTTTTTGTCTCTTTTGTATAAGAATTATTATCAATAATATTTATGTGATTATTATTATTTGTGAATGTTTGAATTATGACTTTAATGAATAAAAAAACAAAATTTTCTGGAATTTTCTTAAAACTGAAACGCGAACTCGATACAAAGGCTCGATAATTAAGTAGTCAATACTAGAGAAGGTTACGTAATGTTCTTTCTAGTGGAAATACCCTGACTTAAGCAAGGTATTTTGCTGGACGGGACGTTACAAGGTTTATGTGATGAAATCCACTCAAATTAAGCTAAAAATATATCGTGAAATATGGACTCATTAATTCCTCCACACTTAAACAATAGCATGTCCTCATGCTCAACCACTCAAAGGAGAGGGATAAAAGGGTAAGCAACTTATTCAATGTAACTACCTAAATGCATGCAAGTTTGTATATACTATATATACATATCTATCTATCTATAGTATCCTATGAAATTGGTGAAAACAAACAATCAAATTCCCATGCAAGTATATAGACATATAGGGCTAAGCAAGGAAATAATCCAATGCAACCAAGATCTAAAGAATTGATTCAAGACATCAAAATGAAGCAACTTGCAAGAATACACGATAAGAGGTATGAAAACATAGAGTTGAGTAATTGAAACCCTCACTAGGTGTGTGTATACACTCTAATCACTCGGTGTCTAAGGGTCAATTCACTCAAATTCCCTCTAATCATGTTTTCAAGGATTTACCTTTCATCTAACAATCAACAACAAGTGATGCATGAATGCAATTATTATGAGGACTTCATATGGTCGTAATAGGGTTAGGGTTAAGGTGGGATAGATATGGTTAAGTGGACTAAAATGATTGAATCCTTGATTATTTTAAGTATCCAACTCATCCTATATCAACCAAATCAAAATAAAATGCAATCCTAACCTTACATCATTTCTTTTCTCACAAACACTCATGTATGATTTATCATTCACATCACATATGCATTTCTTATTCATTTCTCTTTTCTTTGGGGTAACTTTCATCCTCTTCTTATGATGATGTTTTTTTTTAAAGTAAAATGCATATGGTTTTAGTAGTTCATACATGAATGTTCCCATTTTCCAAAATTTTCAATAAAATGCCCAAATTAGAAATTTTTATTCACTACCAATGTTTTCCAAAATTCTCCCACACTTAAATGAAACACACTTCTTCAACCTAAGCTAATCAAGGATGCAATCCAAGGTAAATCATAGTTTTTCTCTTAAGGTTATGATGTGCTAATATCAAGAACAATGGGGGTAAATAAAGCTCAAAGGGGTTAACAAAGGTAGATGCAAAGGGTAGGCAATATGGGTGAAGTAAGCTTAATTCAAAAATGGCCTCAATCATGCTAAATGCATTCAAGACATCAAACATCAGAAATAAAGAATCAAGCAAAATCAAGATTACAATCATAGAAGGAGATATAGCACACAATGAACAAAAATTGTGGTTATAATGTGTAACCATTCATTAAAGCCCAAAAACTCACAAGGTATTTTGTTCTATCTCTCTTCTATATTCCACAAAAATTCATTTAAGCAAGTTTAAAAACAATTTCTCAATCAATTGAATAGAACGCCCTAAAACAAAATTCTTGGAAAATCTTTGTTGTTTTTCACCAAAATTATTTCCTATATATATGTATGTTGTGATGGATGAAATTTTCAAAATTTCTTAGTTCTCTTCCTAGTTTTCAACATTGCAAAAAAAAATAAATAAACATGAACAATTAGGACAAAATTGAACTAGGTGCTATACTATTCACATCATCCAATCACAACTTCTATCTATAAAATATATACTAAGAAAAAGATGCAAAATTCCAACATGCAATAGTTAGATATAAACTATGATATATATACCAAAAGAAAAATGCAATGCAACAGTCAAAACACTCCAAATATATACAAGAAACCTACTAAAAGAGATAAAAATAAAGTGCAAAGTGTTTGGAAAAAGAAAGTTTACACCCCCAAATGACGAATCCTCCCCCATACTTAAGCGTTAGATGGTCTTCTGTGTAAGAACACGATCTGAGGGGAATGTCTCTCAAGAGCTCCACCTTCAGTTGGCGGATGCGAGGGCTCGGGTTGCTGTACACACAAGTAAACAATAATTGAGGAAAAGATCATATGAGTGTGGTATAGTAAAAGACAATGTGTGTATTCTAAGTGTGCGCACACATTAGAACACACACATTGGCCGGGTAAAACGGTATCCACACAATTGAAAGAAATAGCATATGTTCCTCAATTAAGTCGCCTAGGTTGCAAGTAAACAATAAGCAAAACTTAAGGTACAAGAAACCCTATGTAACCACAAAGGTGAAGTGAAAGCGCAAAATTGGTATAGAATAGCACAATAAACAACAACCAATCCATTAATGGAAAGGAAACCACTTATTCATCATGAAACATAAGGAAAAAGTCACATAGTGAAGGTACTTGTTACAAAAAGTGATAAGCTTGATAAAAATCAAGTTAAGTCACTCAAACAAATGCAAAGCATTAACAATGAGCAAGTACCGGTCATGTGATGAATTTACTATGGAAATCGTGATGAACAATTAAGTTTCCACTCAATTCACATAATTCAATGCACTTATATAATTTGTCCTAGTGGTATAGTCAAAACATGAGTTTTCAAACCCACTAGGTACTAGCAAATTAAAACATAGTAAAAGTGCATTGGTGTAATTCAATTAAGAAACAACCCAATCAATCAATAATCAAACACTTGCAACTTATTTAATTAATAAACAACTAAGGTAAATAAAATATAATGACTAAAATAAAAGATGAAATGCAAACAAAATGAACATGAACGAGCATAAAATAGGGTGAAAGGGGAAGAAGAGAGGGGTGGAGAGAAGAAAAGAAGAAAAGAAGTAGAGAAAAGAGAAGATAGAAATGGTTTAAAACAGGGGAGGGATCCACGCTTAAGCATCGCAGATGCGTGCACGTGGTGTGCATGAAAAAGGGGATCGACGCGTATGCGTAATGGATGCGTACGTGTGGAAACAAAAAAAAAAACAGAGCGACGCGTGCGCGTGAGGTATGCGTACGCGTCGATGGGGAAAAAATTAAAAAGTTGTGCATTCGCGCTGTGCGTGCTAACGCCGCGACCAGAGACCTTATTTTGATGTGTGCGTCGGCACAGGGCTGTGCCCACGCACAGAAAGACGATTTTTTTTACCAAGGATCATGTGTGTGCGCGCACACAGGTCTATGCGCTCGCACAAGAGTGAAAAAAAGGCGTTCACGCACACAGGCTGTGCCAACGCTCCCACCTGTGTGGTTGCAAGTTGTCATGCGGATGCACAAGCCTGTGCGGCAGCACAGAGGGTGCGATAAGGAACATGCGTGCGTACGCATATGGTGGTGCGCACGCACAGACCAAGGAAAACAGGGGAGCGCCCACGCACACGCTGTACTGGCGCTGCAAGCAGAGGGCAATACAACGAGTGTGCAGGCGCACAGGCTTGTGCGCTCGCATAGGTCGCGAAATTCATAGTTGTGTGCGCACGCACAGTAGCGTGCGTACGCACAGATGCCCTATTTTGCAAAAATTTTTCTTTCATTTCTAAGGTGTTATGCCCTTGCTCAATCAACATTTCAACCCCAAAACATTCAAAACATCACAAAATCATGATCTATACAAAAATCAACCTATCTAAACTCAAAACTAAACCACTCCTAACTAGCTAAAAGAAGCAAGGTGCAATATACCAGAAACTATAAGCAAAGAGAAAGGGTAAGAAAGATGTTACCATGGTGGGGTGTCTCCCACCTAGCACTTTGGTTTATAGTCCTCAAGTTGGACTTTTGATTGAAGCTCACATCAAGGAGGCTTGTGCTTCCATCCATCCTTGAGTTGCCAACCATGCTTGCTCTTCAAAGATCCTCTAAGATCCCACACAAAGTACATCAAGCTCCTAAGCAACCTCAAGCAAATGATTGGGATCCCAAATTGATTGTTGTAGAGTTGTATGCCCGGATTCCACACTTCGGTTTCTCTATCATCCTCTTGTTGACTTTCACTTGCACCCTTGGATGAATAGCCTTCCGAAGCACCTTGGGAGCACCCACTTGAATCTTGGACTCTCCAATTTGGACCTTGCACCACTTATGATTTGAACTTCTTTGACAACCAATACCCAATCTTTCACCATTCAACACTCCAAGAAGTACCTTAAGTTGGTGGTCCGTCTCCAAGATAGCAAATTGATGTGGACCGATGAAGCTCTTTGAAGAAATTGTTACCCACTCAAATTGCCTTTGGGTTGGAATCACTCTTGTAAATTTTTGCATGTATGCTTTCACTTCTTGGGTGATCACTTTTTCCTCACCACTCTTTTCTAGCTCTTCCTTTTCTCTCTCAAATTCAAGAGTGGAAGGTTCCTCAAGATCATCGAGGGAGTTGACCAAGGTGGACAAAAAATCATTAGTGATGCAATCCATTCCTTGATCAAACGCCCTCAACTCTCCATTTACCTCTTCCGGTTCACTAGTTCTACCTCCCTCCTCTTTTTGCAATTCTAGTCCTAGCTCTTCTTCTTTCCCTCGAGGCTTCATGTTTTCCTCCTCTCTACACTCCTTCGTTGCTCCTCCACATTCCTCAAGGAGAATATCTTGATTGCTTGAGCGTAGTGAGGCTAAGCGGTTCACCGCTTCGGCTATGGTAGCCATGAACTTCCCTTGTTTCCTTTGAAATCCTTTTTGCTCTTGAAAGAATGCGAAGGTCTTGTTCTTCTTGGGGCAAGGGTTAGAGAATTTCACAATTTGATGGAAGAGAAGGTTCAAAGGGTGGGAGAAAGGTTTTATAGTGGGAAGGTGTATCATGTAGGTGAGGGTATTGAGGTGGCGTATAAGGGAGTGATGGTTCATAATGCTGGTAGCAAGATGTGTAGATATTTTGATTCCATGGAGGTGTATGATATGGTACTTGAAGGGTTGGTGGTTAGAGGTTATGTATGGGGTATCCTTCATATCCTTGGATTTGATATTCATATAGGGGATGGCTTGGGGAAGGATTTGCCTCGTTGTAATATGGGGAAGATTCCTCCTCCCTCCATCGCTTCTCCCATTCCTTGATACAATCCCAACTTGAATTCATCATACCCTACAAAACAATCTCAACCAAGCTCCAAGCAACAAGGGTGATAGCTCATCGAGGAAATAGAAAGTAAAGACTAAAGACATCAAGTATCAAAAGAAACAAAATCCTAATTAATAGCAAAAAAAAAAGCAAATAACCCAAAAAGTATCTATTCACACTATTCACATATTTACAACAACCAAAATATAGCACTCATGATTCTAGTTCCCCGACAACGGCGCCAGAATTTTGATAGAGAGAATTATGCCAATTTGGAAAACTAGATAAAGTAATTCCGTTGTGAGTATAGTCCAAACTGGCAATGGATCCTCTCAATCAAAATTCAATTCAAGATATTGTCAAAGTTCAAATCAAATATAAACCGAGAGTATTTAGACTCCCGGGTCGTCTTCCCTAGGAACTAATGCTAATGAGTGCATAAAGTTGGTTGTGGGAAACAATGGATGTTTTCAATGATAAGGAAGCAAATGAGATAAAAGAACAAGACAAATTGCAATTAATGAAGTAATGAAAGAACAAAAGAACTATGCATGTAATATAAACAAGTAAACTATAAAGTGATTGAAAAGTGGTTTAAAACATAAATGAAACCTTGACTTAGGATGAATTATGAAATCTCTTCCTTGCCATAACCACAACTATGATAATTATCATGAGTTAATCTTGCTTAGTTAACCCCTAACATCGAGGAGTAAGTCAAGTGATGAGCGGATAATTTATACGCTTTTTGGCATTATTTTTAGGTAGTTTTTAGTATGTTTTTGTTACTTTTTAGTATATTTTTATTAGTTTTTAAATAAAAATCACATTTCTGGACTTTACTATAAGTTTGTATGTTTTTCTGTGATTTCAGGTATTTTCTGGCTGAAATTGAGGGACCTGAGCAAAAATCTTATTCAGAGGCTGAAAAAGGACTACAGATGCTGTTGGATTCTGACCCTGCTGCACTCGAAATGGATTTTCTCGAGCTACAGAAGCCCAATTAGCGCGCTCTCAATTGCATTGGAAATTAGACATCTTGGGCTTTCCAGAAATATATAATAGTCCATACTTTGCCCGAGTTTTGATAATGCAAACCGGCGTTTAAACGCCAACTTTCTACCCTATTCTGGCGTTAAACGCCAGAATTGGCATAAAAGCTGGAGTTAAACGCCCAAACTGGCACCAGAGCTGGCTTTTAACTCCAAGAAATGTCTCTACATGTGAAAACTTCAATGCTCAGCCCAAACACACACTAAGTGGGCCCAGAAGTGGATTTCTGCATCAACTACTCATTTCTGTAAACCCTAGATTACTAGTTCATTATAAATAGGACCTTTTGCTATTGTATTTTCATCTTTAGATCATTTTGGAGATTATCTTTGTATCATTTTGATCTCTTGATCATGTTTAGGAGGCTGGCAATTCGGCCATGCCTGGACCTTCATTACTTATGTATTTTCAACGGTGGAGTTTCTACACCCCATAGATTAAGGTGTGGAGCCCTACTGTTCTTCATAAATTAATGCAAAGTACTATTGTTTTTTTATTCAATTCAAGCTTATTCTTATTCTAAGATATTCACTCACACTTCAACCTGAAGAATGTGATGATCCGTGACACTCATCATCATTCTCACCTATGAACACGTGCCTGATAACCACTTCCGTTTTATCTGCTATAGCTTGAGTGTGTATCGCTTAGCCTCCTGGTTCACGACGCATGGTTGCCTCTCCTGACAATAGAGCCTTCCATTCCGTGAAATCAGAGTCTTCGTGGTATAAGCTAGAATCAATTGGCAGCATTCTTGAGATCCGGAAAGTCTAAACCTTGTCTGTGGTATTCCGAGTAGGATCTGGGATGGGATGATTGTGACGAGCTTCAAACTCGCGAGTGATGGGCGTAGTGACAGATGCAAAAGGATCAATGGATCCTATTCCAACATGAGTGAGAACCGACAGATGATTAGCTGTGCGGTGACAGCGCATTTGGACCATTTTAACTGAGAAGACGGACGGTAGCCATTGACAACGGTGATCCCCCAACATACAGCTTGCCATGGAAAGGAGTATGAGTGATTGGATGAAGGCAATAGGAAAGCAGAGGTTCAGAAGAAAAAAAGCATCTTCATACGCTTATCTGAAACTCCTACCAATGAATTACATAAGTATTTCTACCTTATTTTTTGTTTTAATTAGATTTTAATCATCAAAACCTGATAACTATTTGAATTCACCTGACTGAGATTTACAAGGATGACCATAGCTTGCTTCAAGCCAACAATCTCCGTGGGATCGATCCTTACTCACGTAAGGTATTACTTGGACGACCCAGTGCACTTGCTGGTCAGCTGCACGGAGTTGTGTGAAAAGTGTGCGATCACGATTTCGTGTACCAAGTTTTTGGCGCCGTTGCCGGGGATTGTTCGAGTTTGGACAACCGACGGTTCATCTTGTTGCTTAGATTAGGTAATTTTATTTTATGTTTAAGCATTCTTATTTTAATTTTTGAAAAAAAAATATAAAAAAAATTAATAAAATAAAAAAAACAAAAATTTTGTGTTTCTTGTTTGAGTCTAGTATCTATTTTTAAGTTTGGTGTCTTGCATATTTTTAATTTTCGTGCATTTTTCGAATATATGCATTATGTTCTTCATTGATCTTCAAGATATTCTTGATGATTGTCTTTGTCTGATCTTTAAATTCTTTTGTTTTGTGTCTTTTATTGTTTTTCATGTGCATTCTCAATTTGTTAGTGTCTCTAATATAAAAATTTCTAAGTTTGGTGTCTTACATGAATTGTTTATTTGATCTTAGTTTTCCATGATTAGTTTCATTTCGTTGTTTCTCATCATTAAAAACTCAAAAAAAAATTCCAAAATTATGTCTTTTCAAGTCAATAATACAGAGAATTGAAGATTCAGAATATACAGCAGAGGAATTACAGAGAAAAAGCTGGGCGTTCAAAACGCCCAATGAGGAAGGAATTCTGGCATTTAAACGCCAGCCAGGGTACTTGGCTGGGCGTTAAACGCCCAAAAGGGTAGTATTTTGGGCGTTAAACGCCAGAATAGACACCATTTTGAGCGTTTAACGCCAGGACAACACAAGGGAGGCAAGTTAGTTTTTAATTCAAATGTTTTTCAAATCATATCTTTTTCAAAAATCAAATCTTTTTCAATTTTCTTTTTAACATTTTCGAAAATTCCAAATTGATTTTCAAAATCTCTTTTTCTTATTTTTATTTCATATTTTCAAAATTAATGCTAATATTTAATGTGATTGATTCAAAACTCTCAAGTTGTTACTTGCCTATTAAGACAGGTTCAATCTTTAAATTTTAAAATCATATATTTTGGTTTCTTGTTAGTCAAGTAATCAACTTTAATTTTCAAAATCAAATCTTTTTAATTTTTTTTTCAATCATATCTTCTCAATCACATCTTTTTCAAAGTAATTTTCAATTACATCTTTTTTATTACTGATTTCAAAATCTTTTTCAAAATCACCTAACCACTTTCTCACTTTTGATTTTCAAAAAACCATCAACCACTTTTTCAAAATTCTTTTTAATTATTTTAAAATTCTAGTTTTATTTAAAAATTTGTTTTCGAAAATTCTTCTCCCTCCTCACTGATGCCAGGGCATTTTGGTCAGTTTCACTGACCTTTTCTTTACTGTTTTAGGGTAGTTTCATGCATTTTCTTAGTTAATAAGCAAGTTTTGGGTAGAAAATTACTTACATCTTGATTCAAGCAAACATTGTGAATTTTACATGATTTTATGAGAATTATCCATGAATTGAATGATAAAATGGATGATGCATGATCTCATGAGTTAGAACCTAGCCTTGATGCACTTTACTTGCTTGATTTCAAGACAAAGGAAGCAAGGAAGATGCCACGTTAATAGCCACGTTAGTCTAACTAACGTGACCATTAACGTGGAATGGAGGCTAGCTTGCAACATTAATAAGAAAAGTGAACACCGATAATGCTTTCGTGAGCCATCATAGCCCACGTTAGTGTCCACGTTAACTACATTAACGTGGAAGCTAACGTGGAGGAAAAAGAAAGCCCCAACGTTAGTGGTAAAAGTGAATACCACTAACGTTCTAAAAGGTACAATTGGCCACGTCAAGAGTCACGTTAACTACATTAACGCGAACTCTAACGTGGGAGGAGCAAGGAAGCGCCAACGTTAGTGACACTCACCTTTGTCACTAACGTTGGAGATGGCAATCACCACCACGTTAGTGGTCACGTTAATACAATTAATGTGAGGCACTAACATGGAAAGGGGCGTTTGGAGCGTTAGTGACAAAGGTAAGTGTCATTAACGCTCTCAAAGCTGAGGCATGCCCACGTTAAGGGTCACGTTAGCTACACTAACGTAGACTCTAACGTAGGGAGGAAGGGCAACAAGCAAACATTATTGGAAAAGGTAAATGCCAATAACATTTGCGAAGCACCAAGAGGCAACGTTAGTGGTCACGTTAGTGCCACTAACGTTGAAGTTAACGTGGACCATTTTGGGTTAGGAACGTTAGTGAAAAAGGTGATTGTCACTAACGTTCTCGAACCCACATTTTCACTTAACGTTAACACCACTAACGTCCTAACTAACGTCCATGCCTAACTCACACTTTTTCTGCAAGCAAAGCTAAGCCCACTAAAGATGATAACTGCTTCAACTCAAAGATCCAAAGGCCCATATCCAACTATCCAAGACTTGAAGAGCCAACTAGAAGATCAGAAGAGTAGTATATATAGGAGTAGTTTTGAACTAGAGAGGGAGCTTTTGGCATTGGGAGAACTACTCTCTGTATAATTTTACTTTCTCTGCAACTTCTAGTTTTACTTTAAGAATGTATTTTCCATCTTTGCTTTCCATTCCCAGAGCTATGAACAACTAAACCCCTTTCATTGGGTTAGGGAGCTCTGTTGTAATTTGATGGATGAATAATAGTTTTCATTATTCTTCTTCTTTCTTTTCTCTTGATTTTACTAGAAAGCTTTCAATCTTCATCTAATTGGGTAGTTGTCTTGGAAAAGAAGCTATTCATACTTGGATCTCTTCAGAACCTTGGAAGAGGAATGAAGAGATCATGCTACAAATGCTTTCTCATGTTGGACCAAATTGGGGTTTGGACGGATATAATGACATATAATTCTCCCAATACTTTGATTTGGAAATACATGGGGTATAATCAGTGACCATACTTCATCTCTTCTCATGAGCAATTAGACCAAGGAATTGGCTATTGATCAAGATTTGAGAGATTGAATTACCAAGGAATTGGAATTCAATCACTTAAAATTGCCAAGGAGATCAATGAATGCATTGATTGAGGAAGAGATGAAAATTAACTTGATCCGAAGAATACAACATCTCCTGAGCCCAATGAACTCCCCATTTCTGATCTTACCCATTCTCTTTACTTTCTGCCATTTACTTTTATGCTCATCTTCCCCATTCCCCATTTAAGATTCTGCAATTTACTTTCCGTCATTTACATTCAGTTCTTTATTTCCAGCATTTACATTTTCTGCCATTTACTTTCCCGCCATTTAATTTCCTGCAATTCTCAAATCAAATTCTGCTTAGCTCAACTAGAACATTCCTCCAATTAAAGTTGCTTGACCAATCAATCCCTATGGGATTCGACCTCACTCTATTGTGAGTTTTTACTTGACGACAATTCGGTATACTTGCCGAGGGAAATCTATTGAGAGACAAGTTTCCGTGCATCAAGTTTATGGCGCCGTTGCCGGGGATTGATTTTGTATCAACAATGATTAAATTGGTGGATATCTAGATTGAGCACTTTTTCTTTCTTTTGTTGATTTAATTTCTGTTTGAGTAATTTACTTTCAGTTTCAGTTATTTTCTTCCCTTTACCCTTTACCCGTTTGAGATATTCTCTTAATTGTCACAATTCAGTTCACTAACCCACTAACTATTTGATATATTGCATCATTCACACTAACAGCATTTTTTTTACAAGAATACTCTCTATCCCCCTTTTTGCTTTGGTCTTGTTGGTTGTATGACAGGTAGAAGAAGCGGGGTTTCAACTTCCTTTGATTCTGAACCTGAGAGGACCTTCCTTAGATTAAGGAGGGAAGCAAGAGGAAAGAGAGTTGTTGGTGCTGAGGAAGAGGAAGAGTACTTTGAACCAGACATGGATGAGAATATGGAGAATCATCATGAAGAAGAAGCTCACAACCATGACAGAGAAGGTCCAGTGCATCATGCTGGGCAAGAGAGAAGAGTTCTGGGATCTTACATAAATCCAAACCCAGGAAACTGTGGAAGTAGCATCCAAAAGCCAACCATACATGCCAATAACTTTGAACTAAAGCCACAGCTCATCACCCTCATTCAGAACAACTGTTCATTCGGAGGAAGTGTCCAAGAAGATCCAAATCAACATCTAACCACCTTCCTGAGGATATGTGATACTGTGAAGTCTAATGGCGTTCATCCTGACACCTATAGACTGCTTCTGTTTCCCTTCTCACTCAAGGACAAAGCATCTAAATGGCTAGAATCCTTCTCGAAGGAGAGTTTAATAACCTGGGAAGATGTGGTAAACAAATTCTTGGCGAGATTCTATCCTCCTCAAAGGATCAACAGGTTGAGAGCTGAGGTACAAACCTTCAGGCAACAAGATGGTGAAACTCTATATGAAGTATGGGAGAGGTTTAAGGACTTGACTAGAGGAGTGATGGAGCTAAACAACATGGATGCATTGCTGGCTCAAAACAAGATGATCACCAAGCAATTGGCTGACCTTACCAAGAAGATGGAGAGGAACCAAATAGCAGCAATCACCACCTCAGCAGCAGCTCAAGAAAGAGTGAATGAAGAAGCAGAGGGTGATCAGGAACAAGCCAACTACATTGGAAATTCACCTAGGCAGACCCATGATCCATACTCCAAAACTTATAATCCTGGTTGGAGGAACCACCCAAACTTTGGGTGGGGAAATCAACAAGATCAAGGCCAAGATCAGAGACGCCACAACCCTAACAACAATACAGCTCACCAACATTCCACACAGAGATCATATGAGCACCCACCTAACAACACCTCTCAACATCCATACCAAAACCAAAATAGCCCTTCTAATCCCTCCAATCTCAATTCACCATCATCCGAAGATAGACTCTCAAGGATTGAGAATCTACTTGAAGGCATATGTAAGGAAATTCAAGATAACAAGGTGTTCAAGGAGGAGGTGCGAGCCAATATCAAGAACCAGGGAGACACCATCAAAACGCTGGAATTTCAAGTGGGATACCTCTCTGAGAAGATTCCCAAACCTACTGATAGCTTCCCAAGTGACACAGAGAAAAACCCGAGAGGTGAAGCAAAGAAAGTAAGATGGGAAGATTGCAAGATGGTCACTATAAGTGATAAGGGGACTGAGGAAGAGTTGAACAAACCATTAGAACAACCTGGAGATACCTCAGCAGAGAAATAAGAAGAGGTTCACCAAGGAACCAAAACTACACAGAAGGAGATTCTGAACCTCTATGCACCCTTTCCCCAAAGACTCAAGGGTGGTGTAGAAAAGAGAATATACTCAAAGTTCCTCGACATGTTTGCATCCCTTCATGTGAACATACCATTCATCAAGGCTCTCCAACAAATGTCCTCATACATTAAGTGTATGAAAGAGCTGCTGACCAGGAAAAGCTCACTCAAAAGAGGACAAACAATAGTGATGAATAAGGAGTGCAGTGCTCTTATACAACCAGAGTTGCCTACAAAAAGGAAGGATCCAGGGAGTTTTCACATCTCCTGTGCCATAGGAGACACACTGATTGACAAAGGACTTTGTGATCTGGGAGCAAGCATTAATTTAATGCCTCTATCTCTCATGAAGAAGCTGCAGATCAATGAGCTAATGCCCACAGACGCAGTCATCAGGTTGACTGACAAAACTCAAAAACAAGCACTAGAAGTGGTTAAAAACGTGTTGGTAAAGGTTGGGAACTACTTCATTCCCACAGACTTTGTCATATTGGAAATAGAAGAGAGTCACCTTCACCCAATCATATTAGGAAGACCATTTCTAGCTACAGCCAGAGCGCTTATAGATGTAGAGTGAAGAGAGCTAATACTGAGGATACATGATGAACAACTTACCTTCAATGTCTTCAAACCTTTACAAGAAGCAGATCAAGAAAACAAGAAACCAAAGGAAGACCACGACAGGGCATTGGTGAAAGAACCAAGCACAAGAACATAAACTGTACACCTGGGAATCCCCTTGGCTGGTGAGCAGAACAGTCAGAAGGTACCATAGCTAAAGGAAATCCAAGAGGACCCAAACCCACCAGGGTCATATGAGACCAGCAACAAAATCTCCCTGGGAAAAGAGACCACAAAGAGCAGGGCAACAGTAAAAGAAACAAAGAAGAAGGCACCAAGGAGATGGAGGAACAAGAAGATCCCTACAGAGGATTTCTCTCCAGGGGATAAAGTGATCTCAGCTTATTTCCCAGTTATCCCACCTCATCTCCCCACCATCTCATCTCAGTTACCTAAAGTTTTCACCATCAACAGAATTCTCTCCCTAGAACATGTGGAGAACCTTGATGAAGCAAATGGAGATATATTTACTGCGGGGGGAAGATCTGAAACATTACCAACCACCCTGACAAAGGCAGAACGTCAAGCTAGTGACGCTAAAGAAGTGCTTCATGGGAGGTAACCCATGTTTTATATGTCTTTAAAGTAGTCAATAATGCAAGGTTCATGAATTCCAAATCAACTTTGACATATACTTGAATGAATCCTTTTTATGCAACATATAGTGAAGAACAAGTTTGGTGTTCAAGGCACACTAAGAGGACATAAATATCATGTCACTCTTAGCACCTTGAACAAATCTTTTTATACCACATGGCCACAAACTAAGTTTGGTGTCACCAATGTTGCATACATGGACAGTTAAATAGTCAGTTGGTTTGTATTCATGAATAGCACTTACTATTTAGAAACAAAAACTTTAAAAAGTAGTTATCCCACTCTTTAAATTTTGCCGCCACTATCCACAAATTTATTAATCACATTTCTTTTATTTTGTAGGAGAATTGATGGGACAATTGAAGGAGGAGGTTTCGGCCACTTCAAAAGGAGGGGACTATACACATGTCTTCAAGGGGAATGCATTGGGAAATGTTGCCATGCAATATTGAAAGAATGACACGCTTGGAAATTGAACCAACTCCATCATAGAGTTGATGATCCTTGTGCTCATCCCATGCTAAACCCCATCCGTTCATCATACACCTACTCCATCAATCCACACCTTTCATTTACTCACCACTTCTCTATATAAGTGGTTTTTATTCCATACCCCCTTTCACATTCCAATTCCCATTCTTTGTACTTCTCACTTTCAGAACCCAACACCTCTTACCCCACCAAAAAAAATACTCTCACTCACTCCCTTCACTACACCCCATCTTAACCGGCCGAAGTCCATCATTAACCAATAAGTCTCAACACCTTCACATAGCAAAAGTCACTCATGGCATCATCGAGCTCTAAAAGAAGAAAGGGAAAGGAGCCTATGGAGCAACGCCCTTTCAATGAGAAGAAATTTAGAACCTTTCACCATGCATTATAATTCGGGTGGATGGTTGATAAGGAGATCATATATGAGCTAGGCTTTCAAGTCAAAAAAACTGAGTGCCCCGAAATCACAGAGAAGATGGAAAAGAGAAGATGGGAGCTCCTTACTGATCTAGTCATAAAAGTAAACGCAACTCTTGTAAGAGAGTTTTATGCAAATGCAGTCAGGTATGATAAGGCAGATGACTCCTATATAAGCTTCGTGAGAGGGGTGACCGTGGATTTCAGTCCCATGAGCATCATGAGGGCGTTAAAGCTACGAACCATACCATTTGTAGAAGAAAGCTATCACTCCAGAATAGATAGCAGTCCCAATCATGACCAGATTGTGCAAGATATTTGCGTACAAGGGGCTGATTGGGTACGAGATCCCCAGAGAAAGCCCAAGCTCATCAAGAGAGGGGACCTCACCCCTGAAGCAAAGGGGTGGTTTGAAATTGTAAGGAGATCCATCCTTCCTGCCGGGAATAACTCAGAGGTGAATCTTAAGAGAACAACAATGGTGCAATGTATACTTAAAGGGGGAGAGATCAAGGTTCATGAACTCATAGCCCAAGGCATTAGGAAGATGGCTGAGAAAAGCGATTCTGGAGGAAGGTTAGGCTACCCCAGCACTATTTTCCATCTGTGTGACAGGGCTGGTGTGGTGTTTGAGGATGAGGACCCCGAGTGGATAAAGGTGGGCATCCCAATTACTGTTCGACGGATGCATGCTGTTGCATCTCCCCTACCTCAACGAAAGCCAAGAAAGAGGCCAGCCCATCAAGTGGTAGAAGGACAAAACCTAATGGAGCAAGCCCCTTTGGACATGCACCAACTACAGGAAGCCATTGATGGCCTATCTAGACAATACTTGGAAAATCAAGGGGCACAGAAAGAGCTTCAACTACAGTTGATGGACTATCAAGAAGAATCACTCTCTAGATAGATGAATCAACAGGGGGAGTGGCAAAAGCAAATGATGGAGCAGTAACTGGAACAAGGGAAACAATGGGGTGAATCCTTCCACAGGTTAGAACAAAGGCAGGATCAACAACAAGAAGCCATCCAAAAGCTAATCAACATCCAAGCACATCAAGGTGCACACATACATGAAATGCATCGGAAATAATTAGAACAGGCAGAACTCTTCGACGAATACAGGGCGTTCTCAGAAGGAGTTTACATGAACGAGACTGGACATCATGTGAACACTCAAGCCAGGCTCGGATACTTAGTTGGACAACTGCCTATACTGCATCCGGGAATCACAAGATATGAAGAAGTGAAGGATGAATTAGCGCGAGAAGAAAGAGAGAGGGTAGAAAAGAGTCATGAATCAGTAAGGAAGGCACTTGAGGATTGGAAAAAAGCCAGACTGGCACGGATACAAGGAAACACAAGTGGACACAAAGAGGACAAACAAGAGGGAGAGCATGAGCACCCCCATGAGTAAAAGGTGGTGGAGTTCCCTCATTGTCCCATCTTTTTCAAGTTTTAAATAAGGAAAATCATGTATAAAATAGAACATGTTTCCATGGTAGTTTAGGATTTTCAATTCTGCCTTTAAGTTTGCATTGCTTAGGTCTATGCTTGCTAGTCTAATGTCACTGCTACATTTTCACCTTGATTACTTGTATGCTTGTTCTTTAAGTCAAATAAAAAGAGAATGTTATGAAAGACCAGAGTGAGGTTCAATTTGTGGAGTAAGTTCTTAAGCTTGTGGTGTAGTAATTACTTAGCTAAGTTAGTTCACCAACAAGGTAGGAAGGCAACTATCTGTCCTGAATCTTATACTTGAAACAAACCCATGAGACTAATTAAATAACAAGATCCTAATAAGAAAAAGGGAAAGAAAAATGAAAGTTGAGAAATAAAGAAAAAGAGTAAGAAATGAGGCTAGGCACCAAGGGTTGAATCTTAAGACATGTGTCTGTGGTACTCCTGTGTAAAGGATATGCTTAGATGAATAAGCTCTCAGGGGTGCCTTATCACTTGGTAACTTGGGTTAACTAACCCGGGATTATCAGCTAAAAGTCCACTATCAAGAGTAACCTTTGCTACAGAACACTTAGTAACCCAAAGAGGTGCTGGACACCAAGGTCTCAAGTAAAAAAATAACAAACCATGTGCCTGTGGTGTGTATGTATGGGGGAAAGAGACTTGAGGGAGTAAGTCCTTAGGGGTGTCTTAACACCCAACACCTTGGACCAACTGGTTCGGGAGTGCTGGCTGAAAGCTTATCTTAAAGAGTCGCCCCCTCACAAAGCACCTAGTCTAAGAACACAATTAAAACCTTGAAAAGACAAAGGGATCAATGAATAAAAGTCTCAAAAAGTGCAATCAAGTGAGTATTCCAGGGCATGATAAAGGTCTGAAAGCCAGTGAAGGAATGAACCTAAGTTGCTATGCATGAAACCCCATAAAACCAAGGACATGACCTCCATAATAATGACTCATTTCTCTTGTCATTTCATTCATCATTCTCATGTTTCAGTACTTGCTTAGGGACAAGCAAGCTTTAAGTTTGGTGTTGTGATGCCAGGGCATTTTGGTCAGTTTCATTGACCTTTTCTTTACTATTTTAGGGTAGTTTCATGCATTTTCTTAGTTAATAAGCAAGTTTTGGGTAGATAATCACTTACATTTTGATTCAAGCAAACATTGTGAATTTTACAAGATTTTATGAGAATTATGCATGAATTGAATGATAAAATGGATGATGCATGATCTCATGAGTTAGAACCTAGCTTTGATGCACTTTACTTGCTTGATTTCAGGATAAAGGAAGCAAGGAAGATTGCAAGATTTCAGGACAAAGGAAGCAAGGAAGATGCCACGTTAATAGCCACGTTAGTCTAACTAACGTGACCATTAACGTGGAATGGAGGCTAGCTTGCAACGTTAATAAGAAAAGTGAACACCAATAACGCCTT
This sequence comes from Arachis ipaensis, assembly GCF_000816755.2. NCBI lineage: Eukaryota > Viridiplantae > Streptophyta > Magnoliopsida > Fabales > Fabaceae > Arachis > Arachis ipaensis. The sequence goes on along the minus strand of NC_029787.2, from coordinate 56,221,258 downwards.
CGTGAGCCATCATAGCCCACGTTAGTGTCCACGTTAACTACATTAACGTGGAAGCTAACGTGGAGGAAAAAGAAAGCCCCAACGTTAGTGGTAAAAGTGAATACCACTAATGTTCCAAAAGGTACAATTGGCCACGTTAAGAGTCACATTAACTACATTAACGCGAACTCTAACGTGGGAGGAGCAAGGAAGAGCCAACGTTAGTGACACTCACCTTTGTCACTAACGTTGGACCAAGCCACTATTAGCCACGTTACTTGCCACATTAATTACATTAATGTGGAAGCTAACGTGAAGGAAAGAAATGATGAGCCAACGTTAGTGACACTCACCTTTGTCACTAACGTTGGAGATGGCAATCACCACCACATTAGTGGTCACGTTAGTGCCACTAACGTTGAAGTTAACGTGGACCATTTTGGGTTAGGAACGTTAGTGAAAAAGGTGATCGTCACTAACATTCTCGAACCCACATTTTCACTTAACGTTAACACCACTAACGTCCTAACTAACGTCCATGCCTAACTCACACTTTTTCTGCAAGCAAAGCTAAGCCCACTGAAGATGATAACTGCTTCAACTAAGAGATCCAAAGGCCCATATCCAAGACTTGAAGAGCCAACTAGAAGATCAGAAGAGTAGTATATATAGGAGTAGTTTTGAACTAGAGAGGGAGCTTTTGGCATTGGGAGAACTACTCTCTGTATAATTTTACTTTCTCTTCAACTTCTAGTTTTACTTTCAGAATGTATTTTCCATCGTTGCTTTCCATTCCCAGAGCTATGAACAACTAAACCCCTTTCATTGGGTTAGGGAGCTCTGTTGTAATTTGATGGATGAATAATAGTTTTCATTATTCTTCTTCTTTCTTTTCTCTTGATTTTACTAGAAAGTTTTCAATCTTCATCCAATTGGGTAGTTGTCTTGGAAAAGAAGCTATTCATACTTGGATCTCTTCGAAACCTTGGAAGAGGAATGAAGAGATCATGCTACAAATGCTTTCTCATGTTGGACCAAATTCGGGTTTGGACGGATATAATGACATATAATTCTCCCAATACTTTGATTTGGAAATACATGTGGTATAATCAGTGACCATACTTCATCTCTTCTCATGAATAATTAGACCAAAGAATTGGCTATTGATCAAGATTTGAGAGATTGAATTACCAAGGAATTGGAATTCAATCACTTAAGATTGCCAAGGAGATCAATGAATGCATTGATTGAGGAAGAGATGAAAATGAACTTGATCTGAAGAATACAACATCTTCTGAGCCCAATGAACTCCCCATTTCTGATCTTACCCATTCTCTTTACTTTCTGCCATTTACTTTTATGCTCATCTTCCCCATTCCCCATTTAAGATTCTGCAATTTACTTTCCGTCATTTACATTCAGTTCTTTATTTCCAGTATTTACATTTTCTGCCATTTACTTTCCCGCCATTTAATTTCCTGCAATTCTCAAATCAAATTCTGCTTAGCTCAACTAGAACATTCATTCAATTAAAGTTGCTTGACCAATCAATCCCTGTGGGATTCGACCTCACTCTATTGTGAGTTTTTACTTGACGACAATTCGGTATACTTGCCGAGGGAAATCTGTTGAGAGACAAGTTTCCGTGCATCACTCACCTTTTTCTATTTAAGGACCATTCCCCCTCTTTTAGCAATTCAGACTCACTCCCTCTCTATAAGTTTGAATTATTCTTTCTACCTCATTCTTCTATTCTTTTCTTCCTCTGACACCTCAAGGAATCTCTACACTGTGACATAGAGGATTCTATACTTTTTTGTTCTCTTCTCTTTCATATGAGCAGGAACAAGGACAAAGGCATTCTTGTTGAAGCTGATCCTGAACCTGAAAGGACCTTGAAGAGAAAGCTAAGAGAAGCTCAAGTACAACTCTTTGGAGAAGACCTAACAGAAATTTTCGAAAAAGAAGAAGACATGGCAGCCGAAAATAACAACAATGCCAACAATGCAAGGAAGATGCTTGGTGACTTCATTACACCTTCTTCTGACTTCTGTGGAAGGAGCATCTCAATTCCTGCAATTGGAGCAAACAACTTTGAGCTTAAGCCTCAGAAACACATATTCAGCAGATTTGGTGTCCCTAGGGTACTAATCAGTGATGGGGCACTCACTTCTGCAACAAACAGCTTCACTCTGCCATGGTCCGGTATGGGATTCGCCATAAGGTGGCAACTCCATATCATCCACAGACAAATAGACAAGCTGAAGTCTCTAATAGAGAACTAAAAAGAATCCTGGAACGGACTGTAAGATGCTTGGTGACTTCATTACAACAATGCCAACAATGCAAGGAAGATGCTTGGTGACTTCATTACACCTTCTTCTGACTTCTGTGGAAGGAGCATCTCAATTCCTGGAATTGGAGCAAACAACTTTGAGCTTAAGCCTCAATTAGTTTCTCTGATGCAGCAGAATTGCAAGTTTCATGGACTTCCAGTTATTTATTTATCTATTTTCCATTGTTATTTTATGTTTTGTTTAGGATTGATGATCATGTGAAGTCACAAAAACAAATGCAAAAATCAAAGCAAATTCGAAAACAGCAATAAAAATAGCACACTCTGGAGGATGAGCTTACTGGCGTTTAAACGCCAGTAAGGGTAGTAGAATGGGCATTAAACGCCCAGTCTGGCACCATTCTAGGTGTTTAACGCCAGAAAAGGGTACCAGATTGGCGTTTAACGCCAGAACGGGAAGAAAAGTTGGCATTTAACGCCAGAAAGGGAAGAAAAGCTGGCGTTAAATGCCAGAAATGGGCAGCAACCTGGCGTTTAACGCCAGGATTGACACTCAAAGGGGCGTTTACACGCCAACATGGTGCAGGGATGAGAAATCCTTGACACCTCAGGATCTGTAGACCCCACAGGATCCCCATCTACCCCCACCTCCTCTTCTCTCCTCTTTACACCTTTCCATAAAACTCTTCCCCAAAACACCCTTCACCACTCACATCCATCCATCATCAAACCCCACCTATCTCACCATTCAAATTCAAACAATTTCCCTCCCAAACCTAACCCCTCATACGTTACTACCCCCTACCCC
>NC_029787.2:56217542-56218163 GCF_000816755.2 Arachis ipaensis | reverse complement strand
GAGTCATGGGAGATGGAGAGATTCATCTCACAAGCCCATCACTAAGAAAAGGATGGAGCAAACAAGAGAGCCCACACATGGACCTCAACAAGAGCATGAGGAAATTCCTCATCATGAAATCCCTGAGATGCCTCAAGAGATGCACTGTCCTCCACAAAACTATTGGGAGCAAATTAACACCTCCCTAGGAGAATTAAGTTCTAACATGGGACAACTAAGGGTGGAGCACCAAGAGCATTCCATCCTCCTCCATGAAATTAGAGAAGACCAAAGAGTCATGAGGGAGGAGCAACAAAGGCAAGGAAGAGACATTGAGGAGCTCAAGCACTCCATAAGATCTTCAAGAGGAAGAACAAGCCGCCATCACTAAGGTGGACCCGTTCTTTAATTTCCTTGTTCTTATTTTTTGGTTTTTCGAAAATTATGCTTTATGTGTTATTTATGTTTGTGTCTTATTACATAATCACTAGTGTCTAAGTGTCTATGCCTTAAAGCTACGAATGTCCTATGAATCCTTCACCTTTCTTAAATAAAAAATATTTTCTGAAAAAAGAAAAAGAAGTACATGAATTTCGAATTTTAAAATAGTTTAATTATTTTGATGTGGTGGCAATACTTTTG